>NC_133658.1:191691881-191778621 GCF_037893015.1 Macrotis lagotis | reverse complement strand
GGGAAAAAAGAGTCTCTTAACTGCCTTGAGAATTGTAACTTGATTAGAGAGAATATACCTAGCCAAAAGTGATGGACACTCATGACTTTTCATTGACTTAGAATGATTTAAAAATAATACCTCCATAAAAAGGGAGGCAGTAAGGAGAAGGGAGGCTGGAGGGAGACTAAATGGGGTAAATCTCATTACACCAAGAGGTACAAAAGACCTATTGTAATTGACAGGAGGAAGGGAGGAGGTGAGAACCACCTGTATCTTCATCTTATCAGAATTGGCTTAAAGCTAACTTAGATACACTTAATCAAATTAAGAAACTTATCTTACCTTTTAAGCATTAAAAGGTCAAAAGGCTAGGGGAGGCCAGAAGAGGGAGAAAAAAGGGGAAGTAACAGAAAGAAGAGAGGGAAGAAGGGTAAAGGGACAGGGGAAAACACGGGAGGGGCTCCATTTAAGAGGGCAAACATACTGAAGGTGGCTATATTCAGAAACAAAACACGGGGACATATGGATAAGGGAGGAAAAAGGGGAAGACTGTGAACAGAAGGAAGATAGCAGGGAGGGCAATAAAGAGTTAGTAATTATAACTTTGAATGTGAATGGAATGAACTCTCCCTTAAAAGTTAAGTGAAATGGATAGTAGAATAAAAACCAGAATCCTACAATAAGCTGATTATAAAAAAAACTCACTTGAAGCAGAGAGATACATATAGAGTAAAAGTAAAAGGTTGGAGCAAAATATATTTTGCTTCAGCTGAAGGAAAAATAGCAGGGGTAGCACTCCTTATCTCAGACATAGTAAGCTGCAAAAATAGATAGCTTTAAAAGAGATAAGGAAGGAAACTCTATTCTCCTAAAAGGTACCTTCGACAATAAAATAATTTCAATACTAAATATGTATGTATCTATTGGGACAGCATACAAATACTTAGAAGAGAAGTTGAAAGAGTTACAGAGACAGCAAAACTCTACTAGTGGGACAACTCAGCCTCCAGCTCTCAGATTTGGCTAAGTAGAATCATAAAATAAACAAGAAGGAAGTAAATAGATTGTTAGAAAACTTAGATATGATAGACCTATGGAGGAAATTTAAGGGGGATAGAAAGGAATATAATATTTTTTTCTGCAGTACATGGCACTTACACAAAAATTGACCATGCGCTAGGGCATAAAAACCTAATGATCAGTTGCAGAAAGGCAAAAATATTGAATACATCTTTCTCAGATCATAATGCACTAAAAATCATATATAATCCTGGGCCGGGGAAATATAGACCTAGAGGACTAATTGGAAACTAAATAACCTCAATTCAAAGAATGAGTTGATCAAGCATCAAATTATAGAAAATAATAATTATTTGATACTAAATAATGACAATAATGATACATTATACCAAAACCTATGGGATACAGTCAAGACAGCTGTCAGGAAATATAATATTTCTTTAAATGCTTACATGAATAAATGAGAGAAAGAAGAAATCAATGGACTAAATATGCAACTAAAAACATTAGACAAAGAACAAATTAAAAACCCCCAATTAAATAGTAAATTAGAAATTAAAAAAATTAAAGAAGAAATTAAGAAAATCAAAAGCAAGAAAACTATTGAACTAATAAATAAAACCAAGAGCAAGTTTTATGGAAAAAAAAACAATTGAAAGAAATCTGATCAATTTGATTAAAAAAAAGAAGAAAACCAAATTGCTAGCATCATAAATGAAAAAGGTGAACTCATCACCAATGAGGAAGAAATTAAAGTAATAATTCAGAATTATTTTTTGCCCAACTCTATTCCAATAAATTTGACAATCTAAGTGAAATGGATGAATAGTTGCAAAAATATAAATTGCCCAGATTAAATGATGAGGAAATTAAAAATTTAAATAATCCCAAGAAATTCAACAAGCCATTATTGAACTTCCTAAGGAAAAAATCCCCAGGGCCACATGGATTCACAAGTGAATTCTATCAAACATTTAAGGAACAATAGGTTCCAATTCTATATAAACTCTTTGGAAAAGTAGGGGAAGATGGAACTCCACCTAAGTCTTTCTATGACACCAATATGGTGCTGATACCTAAACCAGGAAGAGGTAAACAGTGAAATAAAATTATAGACATATCTCCCTAATGACAATAGATGTAAAAAATCTTAAATAAAATGTTAGCAAAATGTTTACAACAAGTTATCACTAGGATAATACATTATGATCAAGTGGGATTTATCCCAGGGAATGCAGGGCTGGTTCAATATTAGGAAAACTGTTAGTATAATTAATTATATCCATAACATACCTATCAGAAATCATATGATCATATCAATAGATGCTGAAAAAATATTTTGATAAAATACAGCAACAATTCCTACTAAAAGTGCTAAAGAGTATACGAATAAATGGTTTGTTGATTAGAATAATAAGCAGTATCTATATGAAGCCATCAACAAGCATTTTATACAATGGAGATACGCTAGAAGCATTCCCAATAAGATCAGGGGTGAAAAAAAAGATGCCAATTATCACCAATGCTATTCAACATTGTATTAGAAATGTTAGACTCAGCAATAAGAAAAGAAAAAGAAATTGAAGAAATTAGAATAGGGAAGGAGACAAAACTCTTATTCTTGGCAGATAAAATGATGGTATACCTAGAGAATCCCAAAAAAGTCATCTAAAAAACTACTAGAAATAATTAGCAACTTTTGGGAAAGTAGCAGAGTATGAAATAAACCCTCAAAAATCCTCAACATTTCTATATATGATTAGTAAAATACAGCAGAAAGAGCTAGAAAGAGAAATCCCATTCAAAGTAACTTCATACAAAATAAAATACCTGGGAGTCTACTTGCCAAGGCAGACTCAAAAACTTTTTGAAAACAATTACAAAATTCTTCTCATACAAATACAATTAGATTTAAATACCTGGGCAAACATCAATTGTTCATGGATGTGTTGAGCTAATATAATAAAAATGACAATTCTACCAAAACTAAACTACTTGTTTTAGTGTCCTACCAATCTAAATTCTAAAAAATTAATTTAATGAGTTAGAAAAAGTTGTAAGTAAATTTATATGGAGAAATAAAATTCAAGAATTTCCAGAGATTCAATGAAAAAAATGCAAAAGGTGGCTTAGCCTTACCAGATCTAAAATTATATTACAAAGCATTGGTCCTCAAAATTTTATGGTATTTTCAAATAAATACAGTAATGGATCAGTGGAATAAAACTAGGAACATTAGCAGGAAATGATTATAGTAATCTGCTGTTTGATAAATTCAAAGTGTCCAGCTATTGGGGATAAAAACTCTTTGTAAAAAATTTTTGGAAAATTGGAAGTTGGTGCGGAAGAAACTTGGATTAGACCAACACCTAACACCCTATACCAAGAAAAGATCCTAATGAAGACAGGATTTAGACATAAAAATCAATAATATAAGAACTAGAAGATCAAGGAGTAGTTTACTTGTCAGATCTATGGAAAAGGAAGCAGTTTTATGACCAAAGAAGAGATAGAGAACATCATTCAAAACAAATTAGATAATTTGACCACATTAAATTAAAAAATATTTTGCAGAGACAAAACTACTGTAACCAAGATCAAAAGAAATGTAGCAAATTGGGAAACAATTTTTTGTAACTAGTATTTCTGACCAAGGATTCATTTCTAGAATATATACAGAGAACTGAGACAAATTTTCAAAAGTAACCAAGCCATTCCCCCATTTACAACTGGACAAATGATACGCAAAGGCAATTTAAAGCTGTGGAAATCAAAACAACCTGTAGTCATCTGAAAAATTGCTCCAAATCATTACTTATTATAAAAATGCAAATTAAAGCATCTATGAATTACTACCTCACACCTCTCAGACTGGCCAATATGAAAACAAAAGCACAATTATCAGTGATGGAGGTGATGGGGAAAATTTATGACACTAATACATTGTTGGTGGAACTGTGAATTCATTCAAACTCTGTAGAGCAATTTGGGATTATGCTCAAAGGGCAACAAAAATGTGCATACCCTTTGACCCAGCAATACCCCTACTGGATGTATACCCTGAAGAGATGATAAAGAAGGGTAAAAAACATCATTTGTACAAAAATATTTACAGCAAACTTGTTTGTAGTGGCACAATGTTGGAAATTAAGTGAATGTCCTTCAATTGGGGAATGGCTTAACAAACTGTGGTATATGTATGTTATGGAACACTACTGTTCTATTAGAAACCAGGAGGGATGGGAATTCAGGGCAACCTTGAGAAATCTGCATGAACTGAAGTTGAGCGAGATGAGCAGAACCAGAAAAACAGTGTACAGCCTGACAGCAACATGGGGGTGATGATCAACCCTGAGGAACTTGCTCATTCTTTCAGTGCAACAACCAGGGACAACTTTGAGTTATCTGCAATGGAAAATTACCATCTGTATCCAGAGAAAGAATTATGGACTTTCAACAAATGCCAAAGACTATTACCATCAAATTAGGCGGAAAAAGCATATTATGATCTAATTTTTCTATCTCATACTTTATATTTCTTCCTTAAGTATATTTCCTCTGTCATCACATTCAACTGAGATCAGTGTTTTACTTGGAACCAATGTAAACATGAACAGAATGTCTTCAGAATGGGGGGGGAAATTGTAAAAACTCAAAAAACATAAAATATTTCTTAAAGAATAAAAAGAAAAAAAAGAAAACAGTCTTTGTTTTAGATCCTAATTATGAATTTTCAAGAGTTTGCAGGAATGTTGTGGTCCCAAAGCATTCCAATACAAATTCTTTCTTTCTCTATATTCCTTGCTTATTTTTCATTATCTTGCTTTAGCTTCATTTTTTGTTCTTTGTCTCCTAACTTGCATTTCTTAATAGTCCTGCATCATGTATTTGTGTCCTTATTACATTAGAAACTAAAAAGATTGATTTTATTTTATCCGTCTCTCTCTCTCTCTCTCTCTCTCTCTCTCTCTCTCTCTCTCTCTCTCTCTCTCTTTCTCCTAATCTCAGCTTTTTTGTGATACAGTTTTCAAGATTCTCAACACTAATGTCATTAACTCTTTTCACTAACCTTTGTATTTTTCCCCTTTTCTTCAATCTCTCTTTTGTTAATTTATCATTTACTCTATCCCACAAGAAACTTAGATTAGTAGATGGAATATATGGTTTCTAGTTATATACTATCATTTAGATTGTTTATAACTTTGCATAAGTTATTACTTCTTCTCAAAGTCCCCCCCTTCCTTATCTGTGAAATTAATACTTTGGACTTCATAGGTTTCTAGTGATTCTTTCAATTCTGGAATTCTATGAATTTCTCTCTTACATTTTATCAGTATCAAGCCTGCCTCCTTTTGTTTCCTTATATTTCTAGAAAGATTAGGGCTACAAGAAGTCAGCATATCAGTCAGGCTGCTATTATTGTTTATACCTATAACATACTCAAAAAAAATCATCTTTTGGTGAAATTTCTCTATATCGTATCTCAGGGAAGCAAGTGAGTTCCCAGGTTATACAAGCTTGATGATTTCTGACCTTGACCTCATAAATAAAAAATATGTTTTACCCTAGAAATATGTCAATTTTTAACTTTCATATCTTTTATTTCCTTGTCCTTTCAGTTTGACAAAATGCTTCTCAGTTTTTAATGCTGTTTAAAGTATTTGCATTGATTTATCACTTGACCTAAGTATAATTTTCTTTACAAATTATTTAACACTGAAAAAGGCAATGAAAACACATAGACTAGAATAATAAAGTAAACCTGGTGTAGGGCATAGTTATCATTATAAAAGAAGTAGTTTTTGCTTCTGTAAAAACACTAGGTTTCACATGTAATTCTACGACTCAAATAGGATGGTAGTTGAACTAATATTTTCTTTGTCTAAAGGTTGGTAAGTATCTTTTAGAAACAATGATCTCAATACAATCTTTCCCTTCCAACTCTTAGTCATTTCCTACACTACTTTGCAAAAAAGTTGGGAAATGTATGAAGTTATAAAGAATGCCAATTATGCAAAAAAAGTCTTTCTTCTGAAATGCCAGGGAATAAGTAAAGTGTGTGCAAGGCAAAAATAACAGGAAATCATTTAGTTAAATACTCTTATTGTTATATATGCATTATATAGTGATGTTCAAATTATTTTGGACAAATTATAATTTTTATGGAGTTTCCTTTTCTGACAGTGATAATTATATTTGGATTTTTCCTAATACTAGAGTGACTTAAAATAACTGACCTCATTTTCTGGATATTGTGTCATACATATATGTGTCATTATGGTCTTTCCTTATGTTATAAAGTATGTGTTTTTTTTAAAAAATATTCATTTATAAAAGTAAATGTGAAAATGTTATAGAGGGCACACTTCAATAACTGTTAGAAACATTTTAAAGACAATTGATAAGATGCTAAACATTTCAAGAATTATTCAAATGCACAAAGAAACGGGATAAGTTTTACCAAAATGCAAAGGTAAGTTAAATTGAATTTAAAAAGTATTTGCAAAAAAGCCTTAAAAATGACAAAAATAGTAAAAAAATGTTAATTATTAATCTAATTCCTTTTAAAAGAAAACAAAGACTTTTAGCATGATCAGTAGCTAATGTTTTTATTATTGATTCTTCTATAACCAGCATGCACACACAAATACAGAAAAAGACCAACACAAAGTTGGAGACAGAGATGCAGAGATTCAGATGATAGAGAGAGAGAGAGAGAAAGAGAGAGAGAGAGAGAGAGAGAGAGAGAGAGAGAGAGAGAGAGAGAGAGAGAGAGAGAAGAGACTAGTCTTTGTTACAAAGAAAGAAAAATCACTTCCATAGTCAAGAAAATATAGAGAGAATATTTAAGATAGGAAAAGAGCATTTTTTTAAATGAAAACCACCTTTATAGTTAATGTTTTACCAAAATAATTGCCAAATGAAGTCTAGAATGAATCTTTAAGGTTGTCATCAGACTATAAAATATCTCTTTTCTTAAAAAGAAAAAAAAATTGGGGAAACCTTATGCACCCAGTGACTCTGAACTTCTTGAGCTAAAGCAATAATGAATTCTGATAAAAATATTTTGAAAAAGGAGAATTATTGCGAATTAGCAAGAATAATAAAAAACTGTATAAATATGCACACACACAAATACATAGAACAGACAAACAGACAGACAGACAGACAGACAAAGAGAGAGAGAGAGAGAGAGAGAGAGAGAGAGAGAGAGAGAGAGAGAGAGAGATTGAGAACTATTAAGAAACATATTTAAGAGGTAATGATAAGCATACCTTGGTTTAGGGATTCACCTGCTTTGAAAAGTGAATTAATTGAAAACCTATGGGTTACTCAAGGCTTAAATTTGGACAAATGAAATATTTGCCTAATTTTCATTGCATAGCCAATACAATTTGCAGTTTCAGGATGAAGAATTATGTTTGTGTTTCAAAATATTATGAATCAGTTCTAAATTATGCAATACAAGTGGCTAAAGAAAGATTTTGTAGATGTTAAAAAATCTATGAGGCTTATTTTTTATCAACACATTTAATGACTTTATTTTGTCCCTAGAAATTCATATGTAGCACTATGCATTTCAATATATCATTTGCTTGCTCAGAAATTTCAAGGTTATTCATGTTGCCTCCAAAACAAAATACATTAAAATAAAAAAAGATGAATGAAACCATGAATGAACCAATGAATTATATAATGACTAAAATAATCATTTTTTTTAAATAAAAGGGGGGGAGCGGCTAGGTGGCTCAGTGGATAGAGCACCGGCCCTGGAGTCAGGAGTACCTGAGTTCAAATCCGACCTCAGACACTTAATAATCACCTAACTGTGTAACCTTGGGCAAGCCACTTAACCCCATTGCTTTGCAAAAACTAAAACAATCCTCCTTCTCTCTCTCTCTTCCTCGGCGCTGCCAGTGGAGGGGTCGTCATCTCTTCGCTGGCGTCATGCCTGCCCTCAGACCCCTCGTGAAGCCCAAAATCATCAAGAAGTGGACCAAGAAGTTCGTCCGACACCAGTCTGACAGATATGTGAAGATCAAGAGAAACTGGCGTAAATCAAGAGGCATTGATAACAGAATGCAAAGACGATTCAAGGGCCAGATTTGATTCCCAGTATTGGTTATGGAAGCAATTAGAAGACAAAACATATGTTACCAAGTGGATTCAGGAAGTTTTTGGTGCACAATGTCAAAGAACTTGAAATACTCCTGATGTGCAACAAATCTTACTGTGCTGAGATTGCTCACAATGTTTCCTCTAAGAATCGTGAATTCATTGTGGAGAGAGCAGCTCAGCTAGCTATCAAGATCACCAATCCAAATACTAGACTGAGGAGTGAAGAAAATGAGTAAAAAGCTTTGCACATTTTTATTTGTGTTAAATAAACACTCAAACTTCAAAAAAATAAATAAAACAAAATACAAACAACTTCTGATAGATTTTATTTTTTTCTTTTTTGGAAAGACAATAAAATTATGTGACCTGCACAAAATTACTCACCTAGAAAATTAGTATGTGAGAGAAGAGAACAATTAGGTTGTAATTGAACTCAGGTCCTCCGGACCACATGGCTGGTGCTGAAACCACTGCACCGCCTAATTGTTCTCTTCTCTAATTGATTTTAAAATTCTTTAACCAACTTGATCCAACCGACATTCCAGACTTTTGCACATTACTACATTCATATAATCTATTTTAGTCTATTAAAATTTGCCTATTTCCTATCCTCTGCATGAAATATTCTATTGTCCATATTTTTGCCTTTGCATAGACTAGATCCCTGGACTGGAATACAAAACTTCCTCATCTCCACTTGATACAATTATTATCTTTTCTCAGTGTCTGACTCAAAATACAACTACGAGAAGCAAGCCTATCAAGTCATTATTTCTCCAACTGCTAGTTTCTCTCCTCAACTAATATTACATTATATTTATTTTTTAATTAAATGCATGTAGTATTTCCCACAAACACACATTAGTTTTTCAAGACAGATGACTACACTTTTTCTTCACTGTAGTATCATGTACTATCTTCTGTACAAAATCATTCTATTGTCCATCTTTTGTCTTTCCATTGTCTGGACCCCTAGATTGGAATCAAGATGTCCTCATTGCCATCTCTTAGAATTACTAAATTTTCCTAAAGTTTGACCCAAGTACTAAAAACTATAGGAAGCAAGTATATCATATCATTATTTTCTGCTCATTAAAATTATATTATTTTTATTTTATTTTATATTTATGCATTATTTCTTAGCAGAGCATGTAAGCTATTTAAGAAAGCGTATTATATTTTGTTCTATTGCAATTCTTTCTTTGGTCTCAGGAATGTTCCAGGAGCTATCAGTCCTTTCCTATCCTTGAAGACTGCACATTCAAAGAATAGCTACTTGGGTTTGATCTATGTAACATAAAATTAAATCTCAATCCTAGAAATCTGAAGATGCTTCCTAGTTTAAGATTTCAAAGATTCATAATTTAATTTATGTCATTACTCCCCAATTATGATAAGGACAGCCAAGAAATATTATAATTGGTTTCATGAGTTTTGCGGTCAAACTTTAAATTAATCTGCTCCTCAAGCAGCAAATAATCTATATGTCAAAATTTTCCAATTTCATAAGACTGACCCAATCTAATTACCATTAAGAATCCAAAATCACTTCCATATCATCATGAAGAAGATATCACAGGACTTCAATGACTGTTGGTCATTTTTAAATTGAACAAAAGATAGGCAAGAACCATGAAAGAATAAATCAAGTAATTAATTTGGGTTGTCTTTGTTTTGTTTCAAAAATACAAAGCAACGAAATCCATATTTCACCTTTTTTTATCTTACTTAGTTTCCAAGTGAGTCACCTACTTTTCCAAGGTACCTAATCTTTTTCACCCTACTTCTTTTAGAATCTGCTCTCTTATAAATTTGTATCATTCACCAAACTATTCACATTAGAGTTTAATTTGGTAAGTCTCTTCAAATTCATTTAAGCATAGACATTTAAGCATTGACCATATTGTCACAGCACAAACAATCTATATAACTCATCTATTAATCCATTTATTTTAGACACAAAATGTTCACTCAAGACACCTGGCATTCACAATCATCAGTCTGACCATTATTACTTTTATCATTATCAGAGTCATATACACGATCCAGGCAAGGGAAAATCACTTTAAGTATAAACCAACTGAGTCACCATTCTTGTTCTTCTTATTCATTCAAAATTAGTCAAAAGGAAAGCATAATATCTTATATATAAACTATTTACTCTATATGAAAGTAATGTAAAGGATAATCATAACATTTACTCAATAAAAGGATAAAAAAAAGAAATTATTTTAAAAAAAAAGGAAAGTTTACTTCTAAATTTGGGATAAAATCTGCCAAAAATGTATTTACCACCCAAAAGTATTGAACAAAATAGCCACACAACTATAGAAATCTTCATGTAAAGTAAAAAAAAAAAACATAGATATTGTTTTTTCATATACCTGGGGTAAATAAAACCTGTACTGTATGTCTTGATATCCAGATCCCTTAAAAGAAATATCTTCAACCCACTCCATTTGCTAAGCAAAAGCATTTCTATTACTCCTGTGAAATGTCAATCTTCTTTAGCACCTTTAGAATGTCCACCTTTATCAGGACATTGAAAAAATATTAAGCTATTTCGGCAAGGATGTCACAGGATAGACCCCAGGAAAACAGCTTACAAACTTTGTCTTTCTCCTCTCTTAAGCTAAAGAGAATAAAAAAATAAGGCAATAGACATTCTAGATAAGTTCCCTCTTTCATATTATGCATGTCCATGAAGACAATGTGAACTTATCTAAATCTTCAGCATCAGGATTCTACTTTCTTCAACCAGTTTGCAACTTCTGAAGTTCTCTCCCCAATCAGAAAAGCACTTGCATGACCTGTTTTCATTCAGCCTTCTAATGTAATTTAACCTGATCTTATGATCCTCTGTACAGTTCAAGCAATAATGGGCAGGCTCTGTCATTACTTCCTTCTTTCAGTTGTTGTACTTTATTCTTGTAACCTTTGGATTTTTTTATATTTTCTTTTTCTGACCTCTTCAGATATCTAATGCTTCAAATTAAGCTTCCTCATGAGTAAAGTCAACTCTCAGTTTGAAAATGTACACAGTTCTTCTACGCATGACACAATTTACAATATACAAATTTGCCATGACTATAAGAATCTCTATTATTTGTAATTACTCAGTTATTTACTTCCAAACTCTGAAAAAAGTCATATGCAATTATCTGGTGGACAATAATGTGTTGTAGCTATCACAAGTTTCATTGTTTGAACTCCCAGGACTCCCCAGTCCTGACAGAACAGCCATATACTCCAAGCAATTTTATCTCCTGGATTGAGCATATTCTCTAGTTGAATTTTTGTCCAATATTGTACTCAATTGTCCTTTTTCCCTCTCTTTCAGCAGATAAAATATCCTTTAAAAAAGATCAATAATCTGACAAGATTATTTAAATTTAATTTTTACAAATCACTTTATTCTTCAAAATTTTTCAGTGCAAGTTGTATAGATGTAATTGTCTTAAATGTGCAGATGAGAAGACTATAGTGCCAAAAGTGAAGCAACCTGCTGGTTGCAGAATTAATAAGTGTTAGAGTGGGAATTTCAAATACAAGAATACTGTTTGTGTGTGAGAGCATATACATACATACACATACACACAAACACAAACACATATTTATAATTATACCTTACATGGGCAAATATATATGCAAGGATTTGCATATGTGAGTATATATTATAATATTCATTATATACATAGCATGCATCAATAAATCTAAATAAATATAAGCACATATACATATGTATATACCCTTAAGGAGATCTTAAAAATGGCTTTAATGAACTTGAATTACTTTATAGAAATTTCTTTATATTATATATATAAATTCCTTCATATATATATATATATATAATTCTTTATAGAATTTCTTATAGAAATCTGCCATCTATAAGTTTCATTTAATTTACCCAGGAGAGTCTCCAACTAAAACGAGACTTAAGGACCATAGGACTTTGGACTGAATTGGAATAGACTTTAGAAGACATATAAACCAAATCTTTCAATTAACACATGTGGAAATTGAAAATCTAAGAGATTGAATTGAGTCTCATAAAGGCAATGACAGAAGTGAGATTTGAACCCAAGTCCCTTGCATAAAAATCTAATATTGACTCACTATATCACATTCCCTGTCTTACACAGGTATTTGTTTTTTTTTTTCTTTTTCCTCTGACCCCATCATTGCTGTTTAATGAATAGTTTTAGATTTGGACTTGTGACCTTATCCAAAGCCATCACAGAGGGTGCAATTTTAGCAGCCTAAAGACTAAAGGATTACTCCAAGCAGGGATAATAGAGAGTACATCATAGAATCAAGTCTTATACAGATTTAGTACTCTGTAGGATTAGCATGTATTGCTATTCAAGATTAGGAGAATTAGATGACTCATGAATGAACTGAGTCTTAACTGAAGATTTAAACAACTCCTAATGAAGATGAATGGTTCTCTGAAACCCAGGGCAACATAGTTTTTGACGCCAAAGATCTGAATCTCAAAAGTAGCCCATGATTCAAAGTAACCACAAGCCATTACTCGGAACAATTTTTTGAAATAAAGAAATGTAAAAAAGGTCACAGTTTTTATTCTAACTTAATTATAGGACTACTCTCACATATTGGAAGCATTTGGAAGAAGCCAGTTGAATGAATTTGATTCTTATGACATTTTAATACTAACATTTTATACACAGTAAAAATGATTGCTTAAAAATTCATGAAAATATCTGCAGAGCTTAATGTGGAGTATTTGTCTCTTTTAGTGCAGGGAGGGAAGACTAACTTTGATTTTATTTTCAAATTTATAAAGGGAAGAAGCAAGAAATCTGAAACTAAGAACTAGACAGAATTTGCAGTTAACTTTATAATGTATGTGAGTTTTCAGCTATCAAGACAGAAAGTAAGACTGATAAACTACATTGAACACCTAACATGTGTAAAGACAAAGGTGAGAGACGAATGAATAGAAAATCTTATTTTGTGGGCAACAAGTTGCAACTTGAGCTTTTCCCTGATGAAATTATGTTGTTTCAGGTATATATTACATCAATGTGGCAATGTTCCTAAGAGTTCCCATTTCAGTAATTTAGTATGATAGTTTTTGTAAGAACCTTAAAGGTTGTTTGACCCTATTCCTATTCCATTTCTTAATAACTTTAAAGCATTCACTTTAGGAAGATCCACTTCTATCTTACTGAGATATACCATTGTATTTCTTTTGAATTTGGTGTTGTGGTCTTGTTGTGATAGTAAAGAATTGGAAATTCAAGGAATGCTTATCAATTGAGGAAAATCTGAATTTGCAATATATATGATTATGATGGGATTCTATTATCCAATAAGAAATAATTCAAAAAAATTAAGAAAATACAATTTGATGCAGTGAGAAGGGAGCAGAACCAGAAGATCACTGCACACACTAATAGCAAAATCATATTGATGATCAGTTGTGAAATAATTAACTATTCTGATTACTACAAATCAAGATAATTAAAATGACTCATGACAAAAAAATGCAATCCAGAGAACCTATAAGCTCAATACAAATTGATGTCCAATTTTTAAACTTTACTTTCCTTGATTTTCTGCATAATTTCTAACATGGAAAAGTTTTTCATGATTTCATATGTATCATGATATAATATTGTCTACCTTTCTGTTTTATTGTTTGCCTTTCAATAACTGGGATAATTGGGGAGAAAGAGAGAATTTGGATAGCAAAATTTAAAAGTATGCTATAAACAAATAAAAATTAATTTAAAATTTGGTGCTAAGGAAAGCAAACTGAATTAGTAAATAGAAAATTAAAAAGTAAAAAAGTCCACTATTGTGGGGAGGACAGGAAAGATACTTGAGACCAGAATCAAGGTGGACAAAGATATGAAGAACAGCATCAAAATGAAAAAAAAAATACATGCATCTATCTCATGAGGTAATTAGGTAATTTCTTGTGATTTTGCATCATCTGTACTTATATCTGTAAAGTTAATCAAATTTCATTAGATTGCATGTTATTTGATGAAAAAGACTATCTTTTGTTTCCCTTTGTTTCTCTAGTCCTTAGTCCAGTGGTCTGGATTTAATTGCCATTTAATAAATAATTATTGATTTTTTTATTGATTATTTCAGGTAGCAACCAAAGACTTGTTTTCAGGGATGAATAAGATTCTAGAGAACTACAAGATGATGAGATTTTCTCTGTCTGTTTGTGCTTTTGATTCGTGTGTGTATGTGTGGTGATGTATACTGTTTCTTAAATCATTCCCTCTGTTGATTAAGTTAAGCACTACATATCTTCTCCATAACTATTGCCCAAAGAAGTCAAAATAAGTTGGATGAATTATGTTCATGTTTACAGACATGTAAATAAACAATTAGCCACAGCAGTTATCCAAAAGGCTAAAGAAAGGAAGGATCCTGGGTCTCACTACATGAAAGTGTGGATGGGCACAAAGATTATAATGTAACCTGCAGATAGTGTACAGGATTATGAGATCCTTGAGAGAAGAGACTTTTGTTTGTTTCTATGTTTGTTTGCTTTGCTTTGCTTTGCTTTGTATCCTCAGCACTCAGTATAGCGCATAAAAAAGAATAGGCAACAAAAAAATGCTTATTGACTTTTCTTATTGATTGAGGGTCCTGAAATTTTCAAATAACATACTTGTAAAAGGAAAATGCAAGTTTGTCAACACTCTACAAGAAAACAAGAATGGGTTACAAGAAGTACAAGAAGGCAATTTTACTCACCAGGTTATCAGAGAGTATCATGCATTCCTTGAAATATTGAAAGAAGAATGAGAGAGAGAGAGAGAGAGAGAGAGAGAGAGAGAGAGAGGAGAGAGAGAGAGAGAGAGAGATTTAAAAATAAAAATACCATCCGATTCAAGTTCAGTCCCCACCAACCTTGGTGGAGCCAAATAGTATAAAGTAAGTCTAGGAAACTCCCTGAATTTTTCTCCAAACAATCTTGAATAAAACCTCTGCACAGACACAAAAGTTAAAGATCCCATTTAGGGAAAAAAAAGAAAAAGGGGGAAACAAGTACTCAACTCAAGAAATCTTGGTATAAACATCTGTCTCTTCTGGGTAAAATGAGGAGAGTAGCCCAGCACAGGCAAGAGAGCAGAAAAGCCAGTTGCAGGCTCATAGCACCTCAAATCAAGGGTCAGTAAGCCAGTATTGCAGCAGGACAGCAGTGAGAGCTCCCACCCCAGCTCTTGAGAAATAGTTCAAGCCACGGGAAGACTGGTACAACAGATGAGATAGGATGAGTTACCATAATGCAGGGGGAAATAAAACTGCTGCATAGGCAACCACTTGGCATGTAGAAAACTGAGACTGCTCAAAACCAGGAAATAAATAGCTGCATAACCACAACTTGGCAAGGGAAAAGCCAAGGTTACTCTAAAGGAGGAGAAAAAAATTGTTGAGTAGGCAATGTCATAAGTAAGAAACAAGATCCCAGACCCAGCAGAAAAAGTTCATGATTGTACTTCCTGTGTCACAGGAGGAGAGCTCAAACATCAAAATGAAGAGCATCAAAAGTGCTAACTGTAGAAAATTACTATTCTGTGAGGAATGAAAAAAATGTCATTTCAGAAGAGGAAAGCAGTTGAAAAACTACATATATGTGAAGTCATTTGTGACATGACCTAAATCCAAAAATGGCTCTTAGAAGAGCTTAGAAAGGACTTTTATAACCAAAGAAGAGAGGAAGAAGAAAATGGAGAAAAAATAGAACTGTAAAGGAGAATTATGAAAAATTGACTGGAAAAAATCAACTTTATAATTATAAAAACATCATCAAAAAGTAAAAATCAGCCAACTACAAAAGTAATATAAATCTTTTAAAAACTTTATTTATTTAAGGTAATGTGTTTAAGTGTCTGACCAAAGTAACACAGCTAGGCAATTATTAAGTGTCTGAGACCAGATCTGAACTCATGTCCTCCAGGGACAATGCTCCATGCACTGCCCAAGAGAGTTCCCCAAAAGTAATGTAATTAAAGAAAAAGCAAAATTAACCAACTATAAAAGGGAAAACAAAAGCTAGCTGAAGAAAATAAAAGCCTAAAAATTGGATTAGGACAAATGGAAACTATGAGACACAAAGATTGCATCAACAAATGTTTGAAAAAATAGAAGAAAATATAAAGTATTTCTTTGGAAAAAATGACTAACTTGTAAAATAGATCTGGGAGATATAATTTATAAATAATTGGTCCACCTGAAAGCCTCAATGAAAAATAGAGCTTGGAAAATATATTTCAGGAAATTATTATGGAACACTAACCTAATTCCCAAGAAGAAAACGACAAAGTGGTTCTTGAAAGAATCCACTGGTCACCTTCAGTAGAAGATCCCAGAATAAAAACTCCAAGTAATTCAGTAGCCAAATTTCAGAATCCTCAGCTAAAGGAGACAGTACTGTAAGCAAGCAAAATAAGTAATTTTAATACCTGAGAAAACACAATCTGAATTATACAGAACTTTTCAACTTAATATTAAAAGATCAGAGGTTTTGGAATCGGATATTTCTGGGGTCAACAGAACTTAGATAAAAAAAATCAACTACCCTGCAAATTTCAAAATATTCTTTCAGGGGGAAAGATGAAGTTTCAGTGAAATAGAGGAATTTCAAACTTATCTGCTCAAAAGATCTGAACTGAAGAGAAAATGCTGTCTTCAAATATATGTCTTAAGAGATATGCATTTCTATTAGGTCAGTTGAAAGAAACATTCTTAGCAAAAAGGCATGGGAATAGATTGATCATGAAAGTAACAGTGCTTAAACTAATACTGTACTCATGAGGGTTGAATATACTTAGAAGGAAAGTACTTGGTGTAAATATATTTATGGATCTTGAAGTGATTTTACTTTACATGATCCTTTAGCTCACTAGGATTGTATTTCTACTGGGGCAGAGGGAGAGAGTATACTTAGAGGGACTGGACATAAATAGATCATAAAATGATTTTGCTTAATGTGATCCTTAGAATTCATAAGGAGTATAATTCTATGGAGGGTACTTTGTGGAATAAATTGATTGCAATATGATGGTGTTTATGACTTTTGAAAATTTTATTTCTAATGGGACAATTTAGGGGAGTGAACTTGGGCAGATGCTATGGGTATGAAATGACTATGAGATAATAATACTTATCAATCAATCAATTAATCTTGAGAATTGTACTTCTATCAGAATAAACAAAAGGACTATATCTTGCTGGAATTTGAGAGTACAAGACAGGTTTAAAACATATTAAGACTTGAAAAGAAGGATTGTAATAGCAGAATGTGAAGCCTTGGAGGATAAATTATACCAAAAAAAGAGGCAACATTACATGTTATAGAAAAGGGAAGGAAGAGAATGTGAGTAAAGAGTAAATCTCATTGTCAACAGATTTGACCCAAAGAGAGAATAACATACATTCCCCAATGGGTTTTAAAATGTATTCAACCCTATAGGCAAGTAGGGCAGGGGCAGAGGAAAGAAAGGGAAAGGAGGGACTGATAAAAGGGAGGGAGAAAATAAAAGCAAAGATAAAGTTAAGTAAAACTTAAATGGAAAAGAGACAGAAGGGCTAATGGAAAGGTAGTTCTAATACTTCCATATCAAAGAAGAACAAAATGACATCACTGTGCTTGAAACAAATTACACTGTGTCTGACTGTGACTGATCAGAACAATAAGAGCTCAGAATGCGCAAGTTTGGGAACAAAAAAAATCCATGGGAACACCTGGGTTGCTTACTCTAAATCAAAGTATGTCACATTTCTTTTGAACTGCTTCAATATGGCTCTCCTCACAGTCTTCTGCACTGTCCCTGTTTTTAGTGTGCCATGCCAGTGACTGCCATGCTACATAGTCAGTTTTAAAGTTTTTTTAATGACATTTTTATTTTTTTCACTTACATTGTCATGAAAGTTTTTCGACATTCATCTACATGCATATGTATATTTTTAAAGTAAAGAATTTTTTCCACTAACTTCTCAAACCTCTCCCCTCAGAGGTAAAGAGAGTGAATATAGTACATACATATAGATGATTAACATGTTTATAAACTAAGCATTTTTGGTATGAGGAATTAGGATTAAGGGAAAAGGAGGGGGCAGCTAGGTGGCGTAGTGGATAGAGCACCAGCCCTGGAGTCAGTAGTACCTGAGTTCAAATCCGGTCTCAGACACTTAATAATTACCTAGCTATGTGGCCTTGGTCAAGCCAGTCAACCCCATTTGCCTTGCAAAAACCTAAAATAAAGGGGGGGGGGGAGGAAAAGGAAAAAAAAATCATTAAATAAAAAGAAAAACATAAGAGAAACTTATAAAAAGTGAATGCAATGTTCCTTCAGATAAAGGGGTTTATGTTTTGTTCTGTTTTTCTTCCACTGAATGTGGATAGCATTGTCTATAGAAGGCTTCTTAGGGTTGTTCTAAACTTGAGAGAAGAGGATCTATCAAGGTTGATCAACTCACAATGTTAGTATTAATGTGTACAATGTTCTCTTGGTTCTGCTTTCTTCACTGAAAATCAGTATCTAATTCATTCCATGCTTCTCTGGAGTAAAATCATTCAAAGACTATTTTGTCTTCTTGACTTAGTAGATTTGGAAAGTTTTCCCATATAATTTTCTGAATTATATTTTCTAGGCTCTCTTTTGATCTAGGCTTTGGTAGACCAATAATTCACAAGTTTTCTCACCTGGATCTATTTTCCAGGTCGTTTGATTTTCCTAAAAAGGTACTTTATGTTTTCCTTAATTTTTAAAGTATTTTTATTTATTTTTTGATGGAATCTTGGAGTTTCATTGATTCATTGCCTTCTATTTATCCAATTCCAATTTTTAGGGTTTTATTTTCTTCAGTTTTGTCATAGTTCCTTTCCCAGATGGTTAATTTTCCTTTTTTGCTAAGTTGCATTCCTTTTCCATTGGGTTTATTTTATTTTTTGAGAAGTTACAATCTTATGTCATAATTTTACCTCTTTTTAAAAAAATTATTAAAGAAGATATAACACATAAGAAAATGGTCAGTAATGAAAGACAGGGACAAAAAAGCTGACAAGCTATGTTTGACTGGGCCAGGGAGTCAGAGAAAAGTTGTTTAGAGAAGACTGGCCCTGAGGAAAGATCCCACCTAGATTTTTATAGACTTGTCTTCATTCTGAGGGCAAAATGTGGATTCCCTTCCTCTTTCCTGGACCCAGATTAGATAGAGGGTGAAGCCTAAGGAGATCATGATACAAATTTTACAGTAAGCAATGAATCAATGGTAGTTAATTTACATCAAGAATGGGGATCCCCGCCCAACTGGACAAGAATAGCAGCCTTTAGGATTACAAATTTTGTTTCTGTTACAATCACTATTCTTTATATCTTTTCCATGGGAATCAATTTATATCTCCACCAAATTTCTACATTCATAATTCTCTAGATCTATTCGTTGCATCATTCCCCCCCTCAAAATTATTTGGGACCCAGTTTCTTTTGGGCCTTTCAGATAACATTTGGTGAGGACTTCATTGAAGCAGGGTCCAAAGAATGATTTTTTGGTACAGATGGCTGGCATTCTGCAGAGGCTGATCATGGAGATACACAGCAAGAGAAACAAAAATCAAGGAAAAAAAATTGAGGTATTGTAACAGAGATAGTGTTTTAAAAGAGGTCCAATAAAAAAAAACAAACTAGAGGGTCTCTAATGGGCAAGAATTATACTTTATAATCCTAGGTCAGTATCAAAATACCTTTTATAAAGACATGGGATCCAGGGTAGCTAGGTGGCACAGTGGATAGAGTACTGGCCCTGGAGTCATGTAGAGGGCCAGCCCCTGGGAGTAATATTCACATATCCTTGGTGACTTTTTTCCATCAAAAATATGTATTATTTCTCATTTTATGGATCTGTTGGCGCACCAGTGAACCATGACTTGGGATAATCTGTGGCTCCCAAGGTGGTTGTAAAAGGTTTTTCTGATAGAGAAGTATGCAGATTTCTAAGAACAAATATTGTAAATTTATCCAGGAAATTGTAAAACTGGGTCACCTTTAACTGGTCATTCCTGGGAGAAGTTTTTGCTATAAAATGTCTGATTTTCCAAAAATAAAGTTGGTAGATTTTCACTTCCCAACCTTTTGTTCTTGGGTATATTTTTCTACCTGACCAGATTCTTAGAAATTCATGTCCAGTCCCACACCAGAGCTATGGTGGTCTATAGAATCAGGAGTACATAAGTTCAAATCCAGCCTCAGACATTTAATAATTACCAAGTTGTGTAGCCTTGGGAAAGTCACTTAACCCAATTGCCTTGCAAAAACCTAAAAAAAAACCCAGAAAAACAAAGCAAAAAAAAAAAAAACGGGTTCCATTACAACATAGATACATTGACAGATGCCACAAGTTGTAAACAAAAGTTCAAAAATAGGATAAACAAATACACTAAAGAAGCATTGTAAACCTGCACATGTCCAAAAAGTAATTTGCAATATAATTTTCTATTTTGTTTTGGCCATGTTTAGAATGAACAAAAATTGTATTTGAAGAATGGATCTCTTTTTTAAGCAGTTTAAATATATATCAATAGACTGATATAAGCAGCCATACTGATATTTCTTTTCCTTGAGGGAACTTGTTGTAGTAAAGTTATGTCCCATGTTAAAAGGCCAAGATAAAAAATACTTGTCAATTATTTAAAATTTAGAAGATAGAGTTCCAATGGCTCACTCTCATATTTAATTATGACACACCTGAAATAATTATGGCAATTTCCTATTATAGAGCAGAGAGGGACACAAGGACATGTTCCCTTAAGAAGTCATATAGACAATCCTTTTCAATGAGCCAGATGAAGGATTCCTTTAAGAGAATCCTACTCCAGTTGAGGCTAGGGCTGTTCTTTCAAAGGTCACTTACTCCATCTGCAGCATTTAACATTAAAACCCAATGGTTTCACTGACATATTTTCTTTCTATTTTAACATACCTGATGTCAGGCAGATCAATTATAAATACATAGTAATATAGGAATTACCTATAACCAGAGTTTCAGGTGCCTTGTACACTAAGGAGAACCAAGAGTGTTCCAGGCTGTAATTTGGTATAGGAGCTCTGGGGGGGTGGGGGTGGATCATAATTCAATTGTTTCTCATGTAACTAAGGATAGTGTTGTAGATGAAATTCAATAAAAAGATTGAAATGTGAAATGTAATAGCCATAATTCATATTTTAATAAAAACAACTGTTTCAATAAACCCATTTAGTTATTAACTATGTTTAAAATAACTAAATATCTCCTTCTGGTCAGGAGGTTGCCCATCATCTCCATCCTTCTCACATAACAATTGGCTAGAGAAATCTCAAATTATCATCAGTATTTTTTTCTTCCTCACCACAGGTGCTTTTCTCTCAAAGCAAATAACCAGCTTACATGTATATAGTTTACATATATAACCTTATCTACTAGCCATCTTCAAAAACACAAATTATTAATTTCAGAATTCTTTAAATACCATTAGATTATCTTAGATAAACTTAAATTTCTAACATGTGTTATTGATTCCAATGCAATAAAACAATAGTAAAAACAACCAGGTATTCAACTCAGCAACACGAGTTATTAAATTTTACAAAATAATATTTTCATCATTATATGCATGAATCCACAAATGTATCCCACAAGGGGGTCATAATTTGTGATATTTCCCTTACGAAGCCTTCAAAGTAATCACACATTAATTCTAGGCTTTAATAACACAGTATTCAAATAGCTCACATGTTCACAAAAGATAGTAAAACGCTGTAACTATGATTTCTTTGAAGTTAAAAAATAATATTACATAACTGAAGAATACATGCTATTCATCAATAAGTTACCTTACTGAGGAATCAGACAATTGCTCTGTTCAGTCAGTTAGAGTTTTCTGTAGTTACTATGAGAAAGTCTGTTTTCTAGACTTCTTTAAAATTGAGCATACATTATTAATTTTACACTGAAAATAAGATTTTTATTTGAACAACTCATTCCCCTTAGAACAAAAACAAAATGCTTTAAATCCTAAACAATGATAATACATTTTCTTATTTTCAAATAACAGATGATCAGTAGATTTTACTTAAGTTATATATATATATATATATATATATATATATATATATATATATACATATATGTATATATATTCCCTTCCATAAATATATGATAAGAGACAAAGATTATTACAAACTTTCTTACTTTACCAACAAAAGTCCTTGTGAGATTGTTGACAATATAGTAACATTGATTTAACATGAAAACAAATCAGATTACAAAATTTAGTACAATATTTCTTTCCCAAAAGAAATCACTATATATATATATATATATATTATATATGATTCAATATTCCCAAATTCCTTGATGTACAACATATCCATATTATATTTTCCTTCTTAATAACACATATAAATTCTCAAGACTTGTTTTAGAACTTTAGAACTTACAAAGGTGACTAAAATACTTTCATTTGGTTCTCAGATAGTTTTCTTTTTCCTATCAAAGTCCTTCCCACCCTCTTTTCAAAGCCTATTGAGGGCAGACAGTCTACATTTACTAAATCTTAAAGACTTAGTTACCTTACCATCAGCTGAATATAGCCTTCAATCAATATTTAGGTTAACAAAGTCTTTGATCATAGCTGAGATCATTTCACAAACTTTGCCACCTTTAAACTTTCAAATGTTGTAAGATGCCAACTTCATTAATTTCTCTATTTTAGACATTTTTATGCAATTAAATTCAAAACACAAACTAAAAGGAGTAAAATTTAACTTAGGTAACTGTCACTATTTTAGATCCAACTCACACACAACACACACACACACCCACACACACACACACGCACTCACACAGAAACAGGCACAAATATGCAGAAACAACTATTTTGCATGATGGTTTCAAATTTCTCAAAGTGAGATTGTTGGATACCCTGGTTGGTGCCATATCTCAGAATATGACAACATTTTCCCACCTCTCCAGGCCAGTAGAGAGATGTGAAAATGTCCCACTGATGTTGAAATACACACATGGACATGCATATATTTATATTTTTTGAATGTACCTATTAAGACCAGTCAAAAAATAACTTTTAGAATCAATCAGAATTTCTTGAGGAAACTCATATGCATTCATTAATATTTTGAAATAGTCAAACAGTAGTTAAAATCAAATGCATTCTTAAGTAACTTTGTAAATTTCAAATCCAGTTATTGCATTACAGAAATATTACTTATTAGCACAGGTTTATTAAAAGATGAAATCTGAATTCCCTAAGCTTCTTAATCAATCTGCCTATTTCCCCTTCCCCCTCCCAAGTGTGAGGGTTTCTCAGAACAGCTAATGTCTTTAGGGAATGGGGCTTGGAACTGAAAACATAGTCATTGCCTAACCACTCCCCACCAAGAGGGAAGAAGTCATGGGGGTTCTCTATTTTAAACCTTCCTGAAGTTAAGCATACATTCCATCTGACACACAGGTTTCAGTTTCAAAGTCTAAAAAGAAAGACCTTTTCCTTCTTCCTCAGCCTCTTCCTGCAGAGGGTTGGGATCACAGAAAGTGAGAGAGAGCATTTCAAAGAGAAAGAGAGTTCAATCCAAAGATAATTTCCAGAAGCTCAGGTGTTTTGCTTTTGTCAAATATACTTCCTTCCAAGGGGCAAGAGCACAGCTGGGCAGGGGGAATCTTTGTTACCAAGTTTTCACCAAGTTTTAATTCTCCTAAACTTCTTATCTAAGGGAACAGCAATTGGAGATATGCCAAATGTCCTTCCTTAACAACCCTCCACTCCACAGTGGGGGTCCACACATCTCACTGCCAACACCAATCAGCCTGAACAGAATACAGGACAGCCCACACAAGGGCTACTGTGAAACACCACATAGGATCAGTTTATGGGCCATGTCTAATGCCATACTTTAGCTAACTCCCAACAAACCCAACCTTTCTCCGAGTCTGGGCAGGGATCTCCTCCTGACAGGCTTGCCATTATGTAGCCGATGGCTACTTGAGTTCAGTTCTGCCTATGAGGAATCATTATTCAGACTTTGAAAGAAAGGGTGAAAATAAAACAAAAATATATTGAAGAAGTTACAACACATAAGAAAATGGTAGGTAAAGAAAGGCAGAAACAAAAGAGCATTCAAGCTGGGATTGACTAGGTCAGGCATCGGAGACTGGCAGCATACTTCTTTTTTGAAGGAGAAATTGTCATGCTTTATTTTTTTTTTACTTTATTTTTCATATTATTACAATAGTCTTGTTGTAAAATCTAACATAATCCTCACCCCCCAAAAAAAGATAGTGAAACCAACGTCAAGAAAAATAAAGTGAGAAGGGAAAAAAATGTCAAATACAGTTTGTATTCAGATACAATCAGTTCAGTCTTTGGGATGGATCACATTCTTTATACTGTCCTTCAGAGAAGTTCCTTTAATATTTTTAGCCACAGTTGACATTGCTGGCTATATTTCCCTACATCCTATACCTCCCAAGCCCCATTTATTCTATTCTTTCTCTTTTTCACCCTGTCCCTCCTCAAAAGTGTGTTGTACCTAAGTACACGCTCCTAAAATCTTCCCTTTAATCTATCCCCTACACATTCCTCCCTTCCCCTGTCCCCTTTTTCCCAACCCTTTGCCTTCATTTTTCCTCTAAGATAAAATTTATTTCTATATTCTATTGAATTTCAATTTTACTTCCTCTCTTAGTCACTTCTGGTGAGAAAGAAGGCTCACCCATTTCCCCTTCCCCCATACCACTTGATTGCAAAAGCTTTTTCATGGCACTTTTATGTGAAATATTTTAGCCCATTCTACCTCTCTTTTCCCTTTCTCCGAGTGAATTTCTTTATCCCCATTAACTCCATCTTTATACAATATTATAACTTAATATTCCCTCCTGTCATCCCAACTGCCCTAATAAATGAGAAGGTTCCTATGAGTTATCAGGATCATCTTACTTTGTAGCAAAACAAACAGGTCAATATTATTAAATTTCTCATGATTTGCCCTTTCTGTTCAATCTCTCTATACTTCACCTGAGTCCTATTCTTTTTTATATTTATTTATTGTCTTTTTGTACAAATAATGTTTTTTATACATTAATAAAATATTCTTGTTTAAGAGTAAACAGAATACCCCCTCCCCCACAAAATATAGACTCACTTGAGCAATAAAGTAAAGGGAAGAGAAAAAAATTAAAATTAAATAAATAATAGTAATAATTGTAGGTATGGCCAAGTTGCCCAATGGAAGGAGCCCCAGCCCTAGAGCCAGGAGCACCAGAGCCCATATCTGGCCCCATACACCCAACAATCACCCAGCCATGTGACATGCAAGCTACCCCAACCCCAATGCCCTGCAAAAAACAAAAAAAGAAAAAGACCCCAGATAATATAAAATTGTAATTGGGTGGCGGAAAGAGCAATGGCCCTTGAGCCAGGAGCACCCGGGCCCGAATCCAGCTTCAGATACCCAAAGATCACCCTTCTATGAGGCTCCAGGCAGGACACCCATTTGCCCTGTACCCCACCCCAAATAATAATAATAATAAAGAATTTGCTTCAGTCTTTGTTCCAACACAAACAACTATGTCGCGGGCGGATCACATTCTTTATGATAAGTCTATTGCAAAAGTTACTTCCATATTTTTCCACCATTACCATTGCTGATCGCAACTCCATCCTTTCGTATTTCTCCATTACCATGTACTATATTTTCTCTCTCCTTTCACTCTGACTCTGCTGCAGGGTCCCTGAGTGGCACAGCAGGCAGATCCCTGGCCCTGGGGACAAGAGGCCCCAAGCCCCCATACCACCCCTTAGGCCCAGCATCCACCTCGCCCTATGGTCCTTGACAGACCATCCAATCCCAGCCCCTTGCTAGAAGTAAAAAGGAAAATGTGCGATATCTGACCGCTCTCCCACCATAGTTCATCCTCTCCTCCTTCATTCACATCCCCCCCTTCCCCCTGCTCCCCCTTCCTTCTTACTACAGATGCCTATACCCCATTGAGTATATATGCTGTTTCCTCTCCTAGCCACCTCTGATGAGAGCAAAGATTCCCTCATTCCCCTTTGCCTTCCCTCTTCCATATCGTTGCAATAGCTCATTGTAATAAAGAAAAAAAAAAACATTATATGAGATATCTTGGCCTATTCCCCCTCTCCTTTTTCTTTCTCCCCTCACATTTCGCTTTTGTTCTATTGACTCCAGTTTTATACCATATTTTTTCTTCAAATTCTGCTTTCTCCTGTGCTTAAACTATAAAAGCTCCCTCTACCTGCTCTATTAACTGAGAAGGTTCATATGAGTATTATCAGTGTCATTTTTCTATGCAGGAATACATGCAGTTCATCATCAAGTCCCTCATATTTTTCCCCTCTCCTTCAATGTCCATGCATCACCTGAGTCCTGTATTTGAAGATCAAACCTTCTGTTCAGCTCTGGCCATTCCAACAGGAACATTTGAAATTCCCCTTGTTCATTGAAAGTCCATCTTTTGCCCTGGAAGAGGACATTCAGCCTTGCTGGTTAGTTGATTCTCAGTTGCATGCTAAGCTCTTTTGCCTTCCGGTATATTATATTCCAAGCCCTACGAGCTTCTAATGTAGTTGCTGCTAAGTCCTGTGTGATCCTGACTGCAGCTCCATAATATTTGAATTGTGTCCTTCTGGCTGCTTGTAATATTTTCTCTTTGACTTGGTAGTTCTGGAACTTGGCTATAATATTCCTAGTGGTTGTTTTTGGGGGATCTCTTTCTCAGGGGGATTGGTGGATTCTCTCCATTTCTATTTTACCCTCTGCTTCTAGAATATCAGGACAATATTCCTGTTGTACTTCTTTGAAAATGATGTCAAGGCTCTTTTCCTGATCATGACTTTCAGGTATTCTAATAATTTTTAAATTATCTTTCCTAAGTCTGTTTTCCATATCAGTTGTTTTTTCAATGAGACATTTCACATTTACGTCTAATTTTTCATTTTTTTTGGTTTTGAAGTAATGAATCCTGGTTTCTTGTAAATTCATCCATCTCCCTGAGTTCCATTCTTTGTCTGAATGATTTGTTCTCCTCAGAGAATTTTTCATCTCTTTTTCCATCTGGCCAATTTTACTTTTTAAAGCATTCTTCTCCTCAATAACTTTTTGAACTGTTTTATCCATTTGACCTAATCTGGTTTTTAGCATGCTATTTTTTTCAACATTTTTTTGGATTTCCTTGACTAAGCTACTGACTTCATTTTCATGTTTTTCCTGCATCTCTCTCCTTTCTTTTCCCAGTTTTTCTTCCAACTCCCTCATTTGATTTTCAAAGTCTTTTTTGAGCTCTGTCATTTCCTGGCCCAATTTCTGTTTTTCTTGGAGTCTTTAGATGCAGGAGCTTATGTTTCCTCAACTTCAGAGGGAGTATTCTGATCCTTCATGAGCTCATATGCAAAATATTTCTCAATAGTCTTCCTCTTGTTTCTCTGCTTGCTCATTTTCCCAGCCTGAGCCTGGTTTGGGGCTGCTTCCTGAGCTTTTGGGACACTCCCACAAGGATCTCAGTGTGTGAGGCTCTGTCTTCCCTCCTGGTCTGTGAATGACCATATGAGCCCCCTCTGCCACGGGGCTGAGTTGGGGGGGCCCTGATGTTCTGTGGGGGGGCCTAGACTGCGATCAGAATCTGAATGTGGTCAGAGCCCCAGTGTCCTGTTCCAGGGGCAGAGGACCAAGCTCGGCAGTCTCTCTCTTCACTCCCCTCCTTAGGATCAATGGGCTCATGCCCTGGGCGGCTCCTGCTTATAGGCTCTGCCTGCTTTTGTTCCTGGATCTGGGCTGGCAAAAGACCACGTTGCTTGCTGTGTGCCCTGAGGGCTGGGTTTCACCTGCTTGCTCTGGCAGATGTCCCCCGCTGTTCCCCCAATTTGTGCCTGGTGCTCCCCAGTGGCGTAGCTCAGGAGACTCCACGGCTGCTGAGAATCATGGCTCCCAGCACCCTGGGGCTGCCTCCGGGAGGCTGAAGTTCTTTTGCTCTGGTGGGACACCCCTCTGGCAGGCCTCCCCTCCAACCCCAGGAATTAGATCCTTTCTGCTCTTTTCCAGATTACCTTGAGTAGGAGAACTGTCTCATTGCGTCACTCTGTGGGCTCTGTCTCTCTAAAGTTTAGTTAGAGTCCTTAGTTTTGAAGTTTTATGAGAGAGCTTCTAAGAGAGGTTGCTCTCTTGTTGCCATCTTGGCTGCCCTAGAGTCCTGTTCTTGAAGATAAAATTTTCTGTTTAGCTCTCGTCATTTCACCAAGAAAGTTTTAAAGTCCCCTGTTTCATTGAATGGGCATCACTTCCCCTGAAAGTGTATGTTGTTTGGCTGGGTAGTTGATTCTCAGTTGTAATAAAACCTCTTTTCCCTAATGGAATGGCATAGATCCTGTGTAATCTTGACTTTAGTTTCACTATATTTGAAATATTTCTTTCTGACTACTGATAAAATTTTCTCCTTGGCTATGGAGTTCTGGAATTTGGCTATAATATTTATGGGTGTTTTTACTTTGGAATCTTTTTCAAGAGTTGATTGGTGGTTGTCCTCAGTCTCTGTTTTAACCTCTGCTTCTAGGATATCAAGGCAATTTTCTGAAGTATTTCTTGAAAATAAAATCTATGTTTTTTCCTGGTCATGACTTTCAAGTATTCTAATAATTTTAAAATTATTTTTACTGTATCTATTTTCTAGTTCAGTTGTTTTTCAATGAGATATATTGCATATTCTTCAAGTATTTCATTCTTTTAATTTTGCTTTATGGTTTCATGATTTCTCATAAAGTAATCAGCTTCCCTTAGGTCCATTCAACATTTTATGGAATTATTTTCTATAGGGTGCTTTTGTATCACCATTTCCAATGGATTAGCTCTGCTTTTGAGGGTATTCTTCTCCTCAATGATGTCATGAAATTGATGTACAATACTGATGAACTTCTCCAAGCAACCAGATTTTGACTTAATTTTCCATAAACCCCCAAGACCAAGGCCTTGGTTAGATCTACAAATACTGTATACAGACTTCTGTTCTGTTCATGGCATTTTTTCTGGAGTTGTTGGGCAATCAACACTGTATCATATTTTCTTCAGCCTTTTCTGAATCCACACTGATTCTCTGCTAGGTGAATATCTTCTATGTGAAGGTTCAGCCTATTGAGGATTCTGGCAAGAATCTTACCAGCAATTACTAAAAGAGATACCCCTGTGATTGTCACAGGATAGTCTGTTCCTTTTCCCTTATAGAGATTTATGATGGAGACATCCTTGAATTTGGGGGAAATAACCCCTTAATGCCATATAATCTGGAAAATTTTAGTCAAATGTTGGATGAGAAATGTGCCCCCTTCCTATCTTGTAAATCTCAGCTGGAAAAGAATCAATGCCAAGTGCTTTGTCCCTTGGCATTCGAAATCTCTTATTCAGTTGGAATTTCAGCTAGGGTCTGATTGACTTCTACTTGGGGTAAGTGGTCATTGGTTTCTTCTTTTATTGATGATGGTCTATTGAGAACACTATGGAAACTATTCCATTTCTCTTGGATCATGTCGCTATTATTGATCAAGGTAGAACAATCAGCACTGAGTAGTTGGGATATACCAAAGATCATTGAACCATACATAGCCTTCAGGGCATTATAAAAGCATTTTGATTTGTTTCTGAAAAACTTAATTTCATCTGCCTTCCTACTGAGCCAAGAGTCCTGCATCTCTATAAGCTTTGCTTATAGTTTACTTTTGATTAAATTAAATGCTATTTTCTTAGAAATGGCTGAATTATCCTGCTGGCAAATCCTGTGGAGTTTTCATTTTTCATTTAGAAGTTTGTGTATTTCTCCATCATTTTCATTAAACCAGTTTTGATGCTTGTGAGTGTTCTGACCAAGATGATTAAATGCAATGCTATAGACAAGATATCAGAAGGCTATCCACTCCTTTTGTCCTCCACTGCTTTGCCAATTGGGTATTGACTCAGTATTCCCTCCAATTTAACAACAAAATGTTTCCACTAAGAGAAACACTCTAATCTCTTAATATCAATTCTTCTAGTAGTCATTTTGTGAGAGAGCTAACAGGTGCAATGATCCCTTAATATAGAAACTGCTAAATCATGTTTTATCATGACTTTAGTACCACAATATTTGAAGTGCTTCTTTCTGACTGCTTGAAATACTTTCTCATTGACTTGGGAGTTCTGAAATCCAACAATAATGCTATTGCTCTTTATGTCTAAATCCTGTACCCATTTTAACCTTATTTTGGTATAGGGTGTGAGATGCGGTTCCATGCCTAGTTTTTTGCCATACTATTTTCCAGTTTTCCCAACAATTTTTCTCAAATAGTGAGTTCTTATCCCAGAGGCTGATGTCTTTGATTCTGTCAAATAGTAGATTTCTGTAGTCATTTACTGCAGTTTCTTTTGAACCTATCCTAATTCATTGATCCATTACTCTATTTCTTAACCAGTATTAGGCAGTTTTGACGACTACTGCTTTTTAGTATACTTTGAGATCTATTAGAGCTAGGTCATCTTCCTTTACATTCTTTTTCATCAGTTCCCTGGCTATTCTTGTTGCTCCAGATGAGTTTTGTTACTATTTTTCCTAGCTTGGTAAAGTACTTATTTGGTGTTTTGATTGGTAAGGCTCTGAATAAGTAATTTAATTTGGGTAGAATTGTCATTTTTAATATATTAACTTGACATAACTGTGAGCAGTTGACATTTTTTCCAATTATTTAGATCTGACTTTATTTGAGTGAGATAAGCTTTATAATTGTGTTCATACAGTTTCTGGGTTTGTCTTGGAAGGTAAATTCTCAAGTATTTAATGCTATTTTAAATGACTTCCAAGTTTTCAATTCCTCTGAGGCCTTATGAGAGACTGACTGTTTTGGGGGCCTGTATGCTGATCTGTGGCTGACCATATGAACTCCTATCTGAAATTCTGAGAAGGATCCCTGTTCCAATAAGGTAGTTAATTCTCTGTGCTTTTACTCATTTTCCTGGGACTGGGACCCCAGACTGTGACCTAGATCTGATTAACATGGCCACCTGGGTCTATTCCTGAATTGCTGGAGATGATTCACTCTTTCCAGGCTACACTATAGGTCCTTTCTATTCCCAGTGTTACAGATCCTTCCCTAGTAATTTGTCTTGGACTGGAAAATAGTTTCAATCAGCCTTTTTGGGGTTCTGCCACTATAGAATTAGAGTATTTGGGGGAGCACTTGCATGAGTCCCTGCCTTTCCTCTCTCATCTTGACTGGCAACTTGAGCCATTGATCTTTTAAAGCTAAGATCTCTTTCAGGTCAGAATTTGACTGATGGAAAGCCCATTAGTGATTAAGACAAGGTAAGAGAAAGATATGAGTTCAAGAGGCCAAGAATGATCACTTCTGCTTAAACCGTAAGGGCAAGACCCTCAAGGCTCCTCAGTGGTTAAGGCAGGTTAGAAAGAAATTAATCAAGTCACAGTCTCTTCTTCATAGTCAAGAAGTAAAGTCAAGATTTCTGACCCAAAACTAGATCCCAACAATGAGTAAGTGGGCTTAGCCTGGGGTTCTCCAGAAGACAAATAGAGAAGGGCTATGAGTCATGAACAAATAACAAGTGAGGAAACGTTTTCTCTTACAAGGGTAGTATCATGATTCATACAACTTCTAGCAAATTTGATAAGAGTCTAGTAAGCATGGAATGTTGAAACTGTTTTCCTCATCAAAATATAATGAGTAATGGATCTCATGAGTTATGAAACCGAAAGTATTAAGGTATCTCAGTAAAGATATATCACTGGAATTGGTATGAGAAAGATTCTAGTTTAAATCCCACCTCAAACACTTATGAACTGTGGAAGTATTTTTCCTGACTGAACTTCAGTTTCTTCATGAATGCTGCTAACTGATAAAGTAGGTCTTGAGAATATGTTTTGTATTATTTTACCATAATATAAAATATGGGAATAATCATTGCCAATTAAGTATACCTAATGAACACTGTTAAAAATGTTTTCCTGTAACATTTAAATCTAATCAGTAGGACTTTAAACTGAAAATTATTTTCCTTTTTCATAAAATGGACACTTTTGAAGCCTATGGGGATCTTTCCAGAAAATTTTTATATACACATAACAAAATAATGGAACTACAATGATAAAAAATTATTAAAATATAGTTGATTTGATGAAAGATTTCAAACATAAAGATCACTATAAAGAGAAAAATCGATGGAATAGAGGAAAAGAAAAATAGTGTTTTGATAATCCTAACACTATAGAAAATCAAAATCATAAATAAAAAAAGAACAAGAAATTTTAAAATGATAGAGAAATTTAATTCACAATATATAATATACAAGAAGTAATTCAGGAAGCAAATCCATGATTTTACATGATATCATATGAACATGCAGCTATCATAAATGCAAATCTTGGGGCAGTTTTAGGGTTAAGGTTGTCCATCGATATGTCTTTGCTTTTGGCCAAAATAGAGAGAATGCACCAGAAGATACCTGGGAGATGGCATCTCTCAAGAAGTAATTATTTTAGTTCAAATCATTATGAACGTTTTTGAAGACAACTGCATATTTTGAATTTAAACTCACAAGATATAATTCTGAAATTTGGTGACAACATTCCTTGGAATTTTTAATTTTAGTATGTCTTTCTGGAGGTGATTGATGATTATTTCAAGAACTATTGTTTCTTGTTCTAAGATATAAGGGGAGTAGAGTTGTGAATGGATTAAACTATTCTGGAAAGTTATATGGAACTATGCCAACAGAGCAATAAAATTGTTCACTCCCTTTGATGCAGCAATTCCAATTCTAGGTCTGTATCCAGAAGAAATCATAAAACAGTGAAAAATCCCAGATGTTCCAAAATATTCATAGCAGCTTTTCTGTAGTGGCAAAGATTTTTAAACTGAAGGGAGGCCCATCATTTGGGTAATGGTTAACAAGTTATGGTACATGAATACTATGGAATACTATTGTTCTATAAGAAACCATAAATGGTTGAACTCTAGAGAAGCATGGAATGACTTACAGGATCTGATGGTGAGTGAAGGGAGCAGAACCAAGAGAACAATGGACACATCAACAACAACATTGTGAGATGAACAACCTTGATGGAAGCAGTTCCTCTCAGCAGTTCAGAGACCTAGGACAACCATATTAGAACAGCTATGGACATCCCCAAACAGGGAGAAAAAGAAAAGAAAACAACCCTTCAGAATCTAAAAAACATTTTATAAAAATTATCTCATGCATTTCTTTCCCTTAATCCTAATCCCTCATACTTAAAATCACTAATCAGTAAACATGTTTATCAAAAATATGCATTATACAATGCTAAACTGAGTGCTTGTGACTGAGGGGAGGGGAATGAGAAGGGAGGAAGGAATTTTTGTACTGAAAACATATATTTGTCCAAATTAAATGAAGAGGAAATTAAAAACCTAAATAACCCTATCTCAGAGAAAGAAACTCAACAATTCATTGAACTCCTTAAGAAAAAAATCTCCAGGTCCAGATGGTTACAAAAGTGAATACTATCAAACATTTAAGAACAATTGTCTCCAATTCTATATAAACTCTTTGGAAAAATAGGTGAAGACAACTCTGCCTAATTCTTTCTATGACACCAATATGGTGCTTATACCTAAACCAGGAAGAGTCAAAATAGAGAAAGAAAATTATAGACCTATCTCCCTGATAAATATAGATGCAAATATCTAAATTCTTAGCAAAGCAATTAAATAAGTTCTCACTAGGTTAATACATTATGATCAAGTAGGATTTAACCCAGGAAAGCAGGGTGGGTTCAATATTGGGAAAACTCTTATTATAATTAATGATATTAATAACAAACCTATCAGAAATTATATGATCATAAAAATAGATGCTGAAAAAGTTTTGACAAAATGCAGCACCCATTCCTTGTAAAAACAATAGAGAGTGTAGGAATAAATGGATTGTTCCTCAGAATAATAAGCAGTAACTATCTGTAACCATCACCAAGCATAATATGTAGTGGGGATAGGCTAGAGGCATTTCCCATAAGATAAGGGGTGAAACAAAGTTGCCCATTATCACCACTACTATTCAATATCATATTAGAAATGTTAGCTCCAGCAGTAAGAGGAGAAAACGAAATTGAAGGAATTAGAATCGGGAAGGAAGAGACAAAATGCTCACTCTTTGCAGATGATGATGGTATACCTGGAGAATCCAAAAAAATCATCTAAAAAACTACTAGAGGGGTGGCTAGTTGGTGCAGTGAATAGAACACTGGCCCTGGAGTCAGGAGTACCTGGTCTTAAATCTTGCCTCAGACACTTAATAATTACCTAGCTGTGTGGCTTGGGCAAGCCACTTAACCCCATTTGCCTTGCAAAAACCTAAAAAAAGTACTGGAAATAATTAGCAATTTTAAGAAAGTATCAGGAGATAAAAATAAACCTCATAAATTCTCAACATCTCTATATGTGACTAGCAAGATACAGCAGAAAGGGCTAGAAAGAGACATCCCATTCAAAGTAACTTCAGACTGTATAAAATACCTGGGAGCCTACCTGCCAAGGCAGACTCAAAAACTTTTTGAAAACAATTATTAAACACTTCCCACACAAATAAAATCAGATTTAAATAACGGCTAAAACATCAACTGTTCATGGATAGGTCAAGCCAATGTAATAATAATGACAATTCTACCAAAACTAAACTACTTGTTTAGTGTCCTACCAATGAAAATTACAAAAAATATTTTAATGACTTAGAAAAAGTTGTAAGTAAATTGATATGAAAAAATAAAAAAGTCAAGAATTTCCAGGGATTCAATGAAAAAAAAAACTGAACAAGAAGGTGGTTTAACCTCACCAGGGGTAAAATTGAATTATAAAACATCAGTTATCAAAACTGGGGCGGCTAGGTAGCACAGTGGGTAGAGCACTGGCCCTGGAGTCAGGAGTACCTGAGTTCAAATCCAACCTCAGACCCTTAATAATGACCTAGCTGTGTGACCTTGGGCAAGCCACTTAACCCCACTGCCTTGCAAAAAAAAAACTTTCTAGTATTGGTTAAGAAATAGGGTGGTGGACCAATAGTATAGATTAGGTGAAATAGCAGGAAATGATTATAGTAATCTGCTGTTTGATAAACCCAAAGAATCCAGCTGTAAGGATAAAAACTCTCTCTTTATTAAAAAATTGCTGGGAAAATTTGAAGTTTGTATAGATGAAACATAGATTAGACCAACACCTCACACCCTATAGCAAGATAAGATCAAAATGAATACAGGATTTAGACATAAAAACAATACTATAAGCAAACTAGAAGTTATAGGAGTAGTTTAACTGTCAGATCTATGGAAAAGGAAACAATTTATGACCAAGGAAGAGATAGAGAGCATCATTCACAATAAAGTAGATAATTTTGACTACATTAAATTAAAAATCTTTTGCACAGACAAAACTACTGTGGCCAAGATCAAAACAAATGTAGTAAATTGGGAAACAATTTTTATAACTAGTTTTCTGACAAAGGACTCATTTCTGAAATATACAGAGAACTGAGTAAAATTTTCAAAAATCAAGCCATTCCCCAATTGGCCAAAGGATATGCAAAAGAAATTTAGAGATGAGGAAATCAAAGTGATCCATAGTCATGTGAAATATTGCACTAAATCATTAATTATTAGAAAAATGCAAATTAAAGGATCTTTGAGATACCACCTCACACCTCTCAGACTGGCCAACTTGACCAGAAAAAGACAATGGTCAATGATGGAAAGGATATGGGAAATCTGGGACACTAATACATTGTTGGAGGAACTGTGAACTCATACAAACTTTCTGGAGAGCAATTTGGAATTATGCCCAAAGGACAACAAAAATGTGCATATCCTTTTATCCAGCAATACCACTATTAGGTCTATGCACTGAAGAGATTATGAAAAAAGGGTAAAAATATAAATTGTACAAAAATATTCATAGTATCCCTGATTGTGGTGGCAAAGAATTGGAAATTAAATATCCTTCATTTGGGGAATGGCTTAACAAACTGTGGTATAAATATGTCATGGAACTCTGGTGTTCTATTAGACACCATAAGGGATGGAAATCTTGGGAAGCCTGGAAAGATTTGCATGAACTGATGCTGAGTGAGATGAGCAGAACCAGAAAATCATTGTACACCCTAACAGCAACATGGGGGTGATGATCAACTCTGATGTACTTGCTCATCCCTTCAGTGCAGCACACAGTGACAATTTTGAGGCAACTGCAATGGAGAATACCATCTGTATCCAGACAAAGAATTATGGGCTTTGAACAAAGACCAAAGACTATTACCTTCAATTTAGAAAAAAAAACAGTATCTTATTATGCAATTTTCTATCTCTTATATTTTATTTTTTCTTCCTTAAGGTTATGATTTCTCTCTCATCACATTCAACTGAGATCAGTGGAAACAATGTAAAGACTAACAGAATATCTTCTTTGGGGGTGGGAGAGAGGAAAGCAAGAATGGGGGGAAATTGTAAAACTCAAAATAAATAAATTCTTTCTAAAAATATACTTGTGCATATGGATATAAAAAATAAAAAATAAATTAGGAAAAATATATAAGGGCAGTTTTACTTGATAATTTCCTTAAAATATGGTCCAGGACCTTTTTTTTTTCTTTGTGAGCTAACCTAATTCATTAATTCATAAATTATCTCTCCTGAATCTATTTTGCAAGTTGGTTATTTTTCCTAAGAGGTGCTTTATATTTACTTCTTTCTTTTTTATTCTTTTGGTTTTGTTTGTTGGAATCATGTTGTCTCATACAGTCATTAGTTTCTGCTGGTATGATTCTAATAGAGTTTTATTTTCTTCAGTTAGCTTTTTTGTTTCCTAATCTGGTTGGTTAATTTTTCTTTTAAAGCAGTTTTTCTGTTTGTTTTTCTTCTCATTTTGAAAGTAGAGCTCTGCTCTTGGGTCATGGAGGGTACAATATTAAATTTTTGGTGCTGGGAGCTTGATTTCTGATCCCTAGATTTCTTCACTGGAGTCTCAGATGCTTGTTGTTTCTTCCCTGCATTAGAGGAGCTCAGCTGAGCTGCCTGCTGGCTTCCCAGCTCTCCAGCATATGCTGGGCTTCTCTCCTCTTTTACCCACATGGGTCAGAGCTTTCCTGAAGTTCCTCCAAGTATCTTGAGCTGAAAAGTTGTTTCATTTTGTTTTTTCCCCATTGTGGGTGCTGTCACTTTAGGATCTTTAGAGGCTTCATTTAAAGTTATTTCAGTAAAAGTTCCAGAAATTCCTGAGATTCTTGCCACTAAATTCAGTATATACTGTTGAAGTTTCCTAACTATAAAAGTGTGTAATTCCATTTTCAATTTTGGGATGGGGGGGGGTAGGAATAGATAAATGATAGAACTGATGACCTCAAAAAGATAAGATAATCAGTCAGAAAAAAACCAAATCACTCAATTTCTAAATTGTTTGCTCTTCTGAAGTGAATGGTCTTTGGATTCTTATTGAATCAAAAACTAGAAACACATTATGAGCAAGACGACAATCACGAATCATTTGGCTCCCCTCAAATAGTTTAAAGACTTGAGTGACTAAGGCATTTTGATTATTATAAATAATTTAAAATTAAAATTAAAATCAAATGAAATATGAAGAAAGACTATTTTCATCCAGAGAAAGAACTAATAAATATTAGTATTTGTGGAATAATTTTGCATTTGAATATATATATATATATATATATATATGTATATAATGGTAGCCATCTCTGAGGAGGGGAGAAGAAAGGAAATAATATAGAAGATAATTTTGTTTTATAGTTGAAGATTATAACAATTTGCATGTAGAAAATTTGCTGTTTCAGGGGTAATTTTCTTGTGTAATGCACTGTGTTATGGAAATGCCTGTTTTGTTCTGTGAATTATTTTTTAAAGAATGAGTTGAGTGACTACTCATTATATACACTGATATATATATATATATATGTATATATACATTATATATATACTGAATGGATAGATAGATAGATAGATAGATAGATAGATAGATAGATAGATAGATAGATATTGAAAGGTAGTGATTGAATTAGATGGTCTAGGATATCCCAGTTAATTCTTAGATTACATATTTAAATTAATTAGATTAATTTCAATCATTCTTTCAATTAAAGTCCTGAGTAACTCAATTCTCCTTAATGACTTTCAGCTTACTCTTCTATAAAGGAAGATATTATACCACATAATCTCTAAAATCTTGTCCTGTTTTAAATCTCATGAAGCCTTACTTTGTGATATCATAGAGACTGAAATAATTTGCTTACTAAGTCTATCTTTCTTGTTCAGATGGAAAGCTAGACATTTACAAGTTCTCTATGTAAAAGCATTTGGGAAGTGATGATTTTCAAATTTAATGTGATAGAACTTATTATTTTTATATGAACTTTCTTTTTCAAACTCTTTCTTGAAATCATTTTGCCTATATTTCACATTTATTTACTCACTCATATGTTATGGAATCATGCCAATAGGATATAACTCTTTGAATTAAGAATGTCCATGATTACTTTTTGTAAATTTTTGTTTTTTCTTTATATATTTATTATGTAGTAAAATTTCTGTCACATAACATTTACTAAATTGAATGAAATATTTCCCTATGTAGTTATAAAGATGCTTTAAATAAATTTTGATTACAACATCATGGCACAATCATTTGGTCAACAAACACATTTAATATTCTTTATTTACCTTCTCTAAGGACTACTTATGCTATTGAGGTGAACAACCCCCCTCCAAGGTTATTCTTTCTGGATATAATCACCAACAGAACATCAAACAGAAAGGTACAGGAGCGTGTTGGGAATATGCATCAAGAATGAGTCTCAGTTTGGACGGGTTTATCACCAGAGTCATTGTTTTTTAGGTTTTTTCCAAGGCAAACGGGGCTAAGTGACTTGCCCAAGGCCACACATCGGGGTACTTATTGTCTGAGACCAGATTTGAACCCAGGTACTCCTGACTCCACGGCCGGTGCTTTATCCACTATGCCACCTAGCTGCCCCCACCAGAGTCATTTTGACTTGTTTCATTTCATTTTCAAATAATTACCTGAGAATTAGCATGCTTCTTCACATGCATTAAATTTACAACATATTAAATTAGTTGAAATAAAAACTGAAAGTTATGTAATTATTTCAATTTTACAGTGTACTTTACAAAGATTATTTGTCTTGAGTCTCAAAACAATTCTGTAAAGTTGGTACTTTAGTTTCCCCATTTAACTGGTGAAGAAATAGACTTAAATTGACATGATTTTCCTAGTTAGTAAGAGAAGAAGGCATGATTTAAACCATAATCTTTAATCAGTAATCTATTAAGCCTAACTCCTTCTGAATGGTCATTGTCTCTGTCAGTATCATTGCTGCAGAGCTTTCATTTTGTTAATTAATGTTTTAAAAAGGACATAAATATTATGTTATCATTTTGTCATTTTTACCACTAATGATTTGATAATGAATATTAATATCTGTCACAACTCTTTAAACTTGTTAAAGCCATTGTAATCTAAATTAGCAGAACATCAATGTCTCTGATTTCATAATATTCATGATATATTCAGAGATGAATATTTACATATGGCAGACTCCCCTGCATTCTCACCAAGATCTCAGTCCGACTTGATAATCCAATATATAATGAACTACAAGGAAAAACATATATTGCAAAATATTTCATGTGCCCTTAACTATTGTCAAGCATTTACTCAAACAAAAGGTATATAATGAAGAAAACCTCTCATATCTCAACTCAAAAGTGAACATATAAAAAAAGACAATTATAGTAATGGGTTTTCTATTTCTGCCACCAGATTTCATGATTTATAATTAAAAAGACAATGAAAAAAGAGGGGAAAAATCTAAGTATTTTTTAAGCTATGTTAAAAAGTATAACACTATTATTTTCCCTTCCATAGAAAGAGAAAAGTTAGTGATGCACTTAATTGAACAATCCAGAGAAAAGTATTAAAAAGAAAAATTCAAATGACAGGTACAAAATTCTATTGTGTGTGAATTTCATAGAAATATCACACATACCTCAAAGATTTGCTCATCATTTAGTCACAGAACCATGCTATCATGAGTTCTTCATTGTGTAGCTTGTGCTGAATATACAACCTATTAAAAAGTTAAGACCTTGAAAAAATCAAATACTATTAATTTAATACATTCATTTACTTTTGAAGTTGAGGGCCAATCTTAAACATACCCAATTTGTAACATCTCTTTTTTATTGATGTTTTATTTTTCCAAAAGCATATTATGATAGTTTTTCAACATTCATCCATATGCATATATATACATACATATATATATATATATATATATATATTAAAGTTACCAAATTTTCTTCCAACCTCCTACCCTCCCCTCAGCAGTGAACAATAAGGTTAACTTTGCATATTTTTGATAAACATGTTTACAGATTAGTCATTTTTGACATGAGGATTTAAAATTAAGGGAAAGAGATACATAAGAGAATTTTTATAAAGTGTTCTTCAGATTCTGAAAGTTTCCTGTTTTGTTTTGTTTTCTTTTGGCCAGTCCTAGCTCTCTGAACTACTGAAGGGAGCTTCTTCCATCATGGCTGATGATCCCACTATGTTGCTAATATGTACATTATTCTCTTGGTTCTATTCCCTTCATTCAGCATCAGATCCTATAAGTCATTCCTTGCTTCTCTAGAGTCCAAACATTTATGGTTTTTTAAAGAACAATAATATTCCGTAGTGATCATGTACCATAAATTATTTAGCCATTCCCCAATTGATAGGCGTCCCTTTAGTTTCCAATTCTTTTCCATTACAAAAAAGAGTTGCTGTGAATATTTTGGAACGTCAGACTTTTCCAAATTTTTTATGATTTCTTCTGGATATAGGCGAAGTATTGTATTTGCTGAGTCAAAGAGTAGGAAAACTTTATTCCTCTTTGGGCAAAAAGTTACCTTTTTCTCATTTCAGCCAATCTGATATGTATGAGGGTATACTTCATAGTTGCTTAATTTGCATTTATAAAGACGAAAAAACTGAGCCCCCATGAGGGATAAGAAATGTAGTGACCACAATGCTGTACCCATTTTGATACTTTAAGGGATCTATATCACTGATGTACTCTTTCCATGATCACAGATCACAGTTAATAAGTATTCTTCTCCTATTAGGATTTTGCTCATATCTTCCCATAAATAATTCATAGAAGATCTACTTAATGCAATGAACATCTTCCTCTGATTCTTTAATATTCCATAGATACCAATGGAATAATGTCTTTACCCATCTGTTATCCCTGTGTATATCACTAGCCTGATTTTTCCTGACTATAAATGTCTTTCATGAAATATTTTATGTCATTTCATCTCTGTAATCCATCATTCATCATCTTAACAACTAGCATAATTTATCCAATCATCTTGTATCTATTTGGTATATGTCTATCTTTGTGGCTATATCTTGCCATCATAGCTTGTAAGTTTGATGAGGGAAGAAACTGATTTCCTATGTGTCTTTGTGTGGTTCTTGAGTCATTTAGAGATTGTTTTATTTCTTAACTTGTAAATCATAGGGTATAAGAATAATGCTAATGTTGAAACATAAGGATTGGTATTAATCTCCCAATTACAATATAAACTAATATCTTCCTAATATTCAATTTAGTTTTTAAGTCCTCTTTCATATCTGACTAAGATACTCTCTATATAACAGAATAACAATGAACCATTCATTTTAAAAATGTCACAATCTGAGGATTCTCATGTGAATTCTTAATTTACATTCACAAACTCAAGGTCTCTCTTTCTCTATCATTGTCTCTATGTATTTCTCTCCCAGAAACATTTATCCATTACTATAATAGTTATGAATTTTTTTACTCATCATTTTAATCTAGAACATACGTTTTTTCAATTATTTGTAAGGGACTACTGAGTGATAGGATGTTTTCTGTTTCAAGTGACCTTTGCAAACAAAGGACAATTGTTTTCATAATGAGTAACATAGAGATCATATTCTTTCAACATTCATATGTTAATCTGATGAGTTCACTGGTGCTTGTACAAAGGTTTTGTAAATTTTTAGTCTACTGAAAAATAAAATTTTATTTCCTTGTCTTCTCTCCCTTTCCTCATTCTGCATTCATTGCAAAGTGTATACTTTCTTCTAGAATAATTAGTCCAATGATATAAAAAAAATTCCTATTCTGAAAACTCTTAAGACCAAACTAACTATATTCAAATCTCCTTATAATATTAACACTTAAAAAGATCATCACTACCTTCCATACAATGGCAGAGGTATAAAAATTAAAAAATACTATGGGATAAAAGATTTCATACAACCTATTTGTAAGGAAATTATATTTTGAGTTTTTCCATGCATTTTTAATTTTATCTATCATCAACACTTATTCAATTAGAATTCACTTTTTATCACTAGAAATTTCCATTCTGTTCAATTTAAATTTGGAAGAATATGTTTCCATTAATATAATAATGAATGATCATTCTGTATACTTATCCAGAACTTCACTAATTCATTAAGTGAATTTCATCATTCAATATTTTTTCATACACATATTTTACTAATTAATATTTATGTCAGGTTATTTTGTACTAAAGCAGAATAATGTAATACCTTTTTGTTTGTGTTTGTGTTTTTTGTAAAAAAAAATGCCTAAATGCTGGTTATGTATTAAAATACTTTCACATTAAAATTTTAAAAAGCAATCTATGGTACTTCTGGGGCATAAGTAAGATAGTGGTGCAACACTAGCAAACTCCTAGAGCTTTTTCCTACACAACATTAACTTAAGCCTATGATGTTTTGTCCTTCATTTTTTTTTTAGGTTTTTTGCAAGGCAATGAATGGGGTATAGGCAGCTTGCCCAAGGCCACACAGCTAGGTAATTATTAAGTGTCTGAGGCCTGATTTGAACTCAGGTACTCTTGACTCTAAGACTGGTGCTCTATCCACTGTGCAACCTAGCTTCCCCCCTTGTCCTTCATTTTTGAAGAAGGCCATGACATCAGGGATGTCATGCCATGACTTGCATGTGAATTGGATTTGAGAGAGGTGATGTTGTGCTAAGTCACCAGCCTCACTTTCTCCTCCAGAGCATCTGGATCCAATGGACAGATATGAATCAGGATGATGGGAGATGGTCTAGGGTGCAAGGCAATCAAGTTTAAGTGACTTGCTCAAGGTCACACAGCTAATAGGAGTCAAGTGTATGGGGCTGGATTCAAACTCCCATCCTCCAGAAACCAAGACCAGTACTCTATCCACTATACTGCCTAGATGCCCTAAAGGAAGCTTCTACATATACATTAAAGTTGTCATCAAAAATCACAAGATTGGGGGCAGCTGGGTGGTGCAGTGGATAGAGCACCAGCCTTGGAGTCAGGAGTACCTGAGTTCAAATCTGGTCCCAGACACTTAATAATTACCTAGCTATGTGGCCTTGGGCAAGCCGCTTAACTCCATTTGCCTTGCAAAAAACAAAAAACAAAAATAAAAATAAAAATCACAAGATTGAAATACATTTTCAATCTTAAAGATCATGGAGGATAAAGTAAAGATCTGTCTCTTCAAGGAAAAATAGGAAGTAAAGCCCAACTAGGCAACAAAGTAGTAAAGTCCATCAGGAGGTTTTTTATACCCAGTACAACACAAGTCCCAGCAACTTGAAAATAGTACAAATCTTGGCAGCTAAATAGCAAACCAGTAGAAAGCGTCTGAACCTAAACAAAGTCTGAACCCTGGGAACACTGGGCAAAAGACAGGAATGGATTGGAAACAAATCACTGCTTAGACAGAGCCTGAACATAAAGAAGGAAACAAACATCTGCATAGGCAATCCCTAGGCTGCACAAGCAAGATCTTGGCTAGTGATAATCCAGGAATCAGACACCACCCCCAGCCCAGAATCTTGGGTCTATACTCCAATACCCCAGGAGCAGAGCTCAAAAAATAAAAATGAGCCCCAAATACTAAAAAAAAAGTACTAAACATAGAAAGCAACTATGTAAATATAATTGATAAAAAATGGCATCACAGAAGAATAAAACAGGGAAAAGTTTTCTACAGGGGTAGTCTCAAAGCAGTCTATTAATTGGACTTAAATCCAAACTTCATAGAAGATCTTATGAAAAATTGACTAAAGTAGTAAACTACATTTAAAATAAAAATATCCAAGTGGAGGAAACAATTTGACCTCCTCTAAATTAAAACTGACCCAATGGAAAAGGATTGTAACTCATGTAAAATTCATATCAACCAACTAGAAAAGGAAACACAAAAGGTAACTGAAGAAAGTAAAACTTTAAATATTAGAATTGGACAAATAGACACTAATAAATTTATGAGACTCTAAGATTCCATCAATCAAAGGAGAAGGTATGGAAAAAAATTGAAGAAATCATAAAAAACTTAAAAAAAAAAAACACAAATGATGTCTTCTGGGTATAGACCTAGAATTGGAATTCCTGGGAAAGAGGTTATGAACAATTTTTTTGTGTTTGGGCATATTTTCATATTCTTCTCCAGAATTATTTGATCTGTTCACAACTCTACCAACAATGAATCAATGTCCCAATCCTCCCACTCTCTACCCCTGATCATTTTCCTCCCCTTTTTGTCATCTTAGACAATCTGTTAGGTGTGAGGTTATACCTCATTATTGTTATAATTTGCCTTTCTCTAAACAATAATTATTTGAAAACTGTCCATTCATATTATTTAAAGATGTATCAATTGGAGAATGACCTGTAACCTTGCAAATTTGATGCAATTCTAGAAATGAGAAGTTTATCAGAACTCCTAGTTGGGAAGATTGTTTCCTAACTTTCTGCCTTCCTTTTCATTTTTGCAGCATTGATCTTATTAGTTCAAAAAACTTTTTAATTATAATATATTCAAAATGACTTTGCAGTTTTAAAATGTACTCTAATTCTTCTTTGGTCATAAATTTATTTCTTTATATCTCTGATAGAGTATTTCTTGGTCTATTAATAATCAATGATATCACTGCTTATGTCTAAATCTTGTACCCATTTTGGTCAAGGGAATGAGATTTGTATTTATATCTAGTTTTTGTCAAACTATTTTCTCATTTTTCCCAACAAATTCTGTCACATAGTGAATTCTTACCCTGGAAGCTAATGTCTTTGAATTTGCCAAATAGTAGATTATTGCAGTCATTTACTGTGGTTTCTCTTTAACCTGTTCTAATCCACTGATCCATTACTCTATTTCTTAACCAATACCAGGTAGTCTTGTTGATTGCTGGTTTACAGTATAGTTTAAGATCCTTTACATTGTTTTTTCCATCAGTTCCTTTGCTATTCTTTTTTTTCCCCTTGCTATTCTTGATCTTTTGTTGCTCCAGATGAATTTTGTTTTCATTTTTTCTAACTTGGCAAAGTAGTTATTTGGCAATATGATTGGGATGGCACTGAATAAGTAATTTAATTTGGGCAGAAGAGGCATTTTTATTATATTAGCTCAACCTAACCATGAACTATTGACATTTTTCCAGTTATTTAGATCAGATTTTACAAAGAAGTGTTTTATAATTTTGTTCATACATTTTCAGGTTTGTCTTTGGAGGTAGATTCCCAAGTATTGAATATTGTCTATATTTACTTCAAATATAATTTCTTTTTCTATCTCTTGCTTTAGGGCTTTGGACATTTTTATTCTATATCCAGAAGAGATTATAAAAAATATGATAAAAATACATGTTCCAAAATATTTATAGCAGCTCTTTTTTTGTAGCGGCAAAGAATTGAAAATTGAGGGGATGGATGCCCATCAATTGGGAAATGGCAAAATAAGTTATGGTACATGAATATTATAGAATATTATTTTTCCATAAGAAACCATGAATGGGGGGTGGAGCCAATACAGTGGGGTGAAGGCAAGAATTCCCAGAAACTTGATCCCCCCAAAACTCCAAAAGCTTCCAAATTATGACTCTAGCCAAATTTCAGAGGGGGCAGAACCCATAGAAAGACTGAGTGATACAATTTCCCAGTCCAAGGCAATTTAGAAGATCCACAGGAAAGGTCTGTTCCACTGGGGCAGGGAGTTTGAAAAAGCTTCAGTGCAACCCTAGCACATCCTGGTCAGGCACCTGGATCCATGGCAGAAGGGATGATTTCCAGACCTCTTGGTCCAGGGATCATCAGACACAACTGGAAAGGGTGGGGAGAGAACTCTGCCACCCCAGAGTGAGTGGGGAGTGGAGCTCCACCATCAGAGCAGCCCTGAAATGAAAACTTGCAGCAGGTTGGCAGAGCCACCCAGCATGTCCAGAGCTCTCAGTCCATACACAGTAAGGGGATCAAGGGAGACAGTATGGGGCTTGGAATATAATATTCCAGAAGGCAAAAGATCTTGTTTTACAACCAAGAATCAACTATCCAGAAAAACTCAACATCCTCTTTCAGGGGGAAAGATCGACTTTCAATGAAACAGAAGACTTTCAAACTTTCCTATTGAAACAACAAGAGCTGAACAGAAAGTTTGATCTCCAAGTATAGGACTGAGAGGAACCATAGAGGGGGTGGGAAAAAAGGACTAATTATGAGGAACTTATTGATGTTGAACTACTTGTATTCCTGCATGGGAAGAAGGTACAGATAACTCATAAGAACTTTCTCATTTATAAGAGCAGTTAGAAGGAGCATATATAAACAAGGCACAGGAAGGAGCTGAATATAATGGTATTATATAATAAAAAGAAGGAATCAATAGGTGATAAAGGAAAGTACTGGGAGGAAGAGAAAGGAGAGGAAGTAGGGATTAATATATTTCACATAAGAGTCAAGAAAAAACTTTTACAATGGAGTGGAATGGGGGAAGGCAAGGAGGAATGAGTGAGCCTTCATTTTCATCAGAACTGCTCAGAGAGGATATAACATACACACTTAATAACTTATAGAAATCTATCTTACCCTGGAGAAAAATGAGAGGTAAGGGATGAGATAAGGGGGAATAGGGGGAGGGAAGGAGGGAAATAAGTGATAGACCAGAGTGAAGATCATGGTAGAAGGTACTCAGATACAATCTACTTCTGACCAGGGACAGGATGAAAGGAGAGAAAGAATGGGATAGATGACAGTAGGAAGGAATAGGGTGTAGGAAAATTCAGCTGGTGATAGCCACTGTGGGAAAAATATTGAAGCATCTTCTCTGGTGGCTATGATGGGGAAGGCAATTCATCCCAGAGACAGTGGCTTTGGAGTCTGAACATGGACTGAAGTACATTTTTTTCTCTCTTGCTATTCTTGAGGTTTCTCATCTTTTTTGTGGGGAGGGGTTTATAGTTACTCTTATAGCAAGATTATTGTAATAACATTAAATGAAGGGAAAAATTTAAAAAAAGAAACCCTGAATGGTTGAACTCTAGAGAGGCATGGGATGGCTTACCAGATCTGATGTTGAGTGAAGGGAACAGGAAAAAAAAGAGAACAATGTACACAATAACAACAACATTGTGAGATGATCAACCTGGATGGGAAGTAGCTCCACTCAGAAGTTCAAAGAGCTAGGACAACTGTATTAGATCAGCTATGGACAATGTTATTCTGCAACCAGAGGAAAAAAAAAAACATCTCTACAGAATCTGATGGACACTTTATACAAATTATCTCTTATATTTCTCTTTCCCCTTAATCCTAATTCCTCATTCAGAAAATGACTAATCTATAAACATAGTTTTCAAAAAACATGTATGTATAATGCTAACTAATTGTTTGCCACTGAGGGAAGGGGGGTGGGAAGGGTGGGTGGAAGGAAATTTTGCAATTTATAAAGATACATCTACCTATAGATGAAAAATTAATTGATTGATTAACTGAAATTTTTATAAAATAGAAAAACAAAAAAATGACCTACAACATGAATTATGGTCCAACAGAAAGCTGACATCCAAAAAAAGAGTCTGGAAAATAACTTTCATGAAATTATAATGGAAAACTGTTCAAATCATTTAGATCAAGAAGACAAAATAGCAATTGAAAGAATACACAGAATGGCTCCTGAAAGAGATGCCAGGATAAAAACTGCAAGGCCTATCATAGTCAAATTCTATAATTCTCCAATTAGAAGAAAGTACTATAAGAAGTAAAAATAAACAACCCAAATTTAAATATAAAGAAAACAAAATCAGACTTACACAGGATGAATCAGCTTCAACATTGAAGGACCAGAAGACCTGGAATACCATATTTCAGAGGGCAAATGGCCTGGGATTACCAAGAATTTAATACCCTTCAAAAGTCAGCATATTCTTTCAGGGGAAAAGATGGATAGTCACCGAAACTGAAGACTTCTAAAATTTCCTTATAAAGAAGCCAGAACTGAATATATAGTTCAGTCCTTCAAATACAAGACTAAAGAAAATGAATAAAAAAGGTAAACAGAAAGGGGAAAGAAAATATTAGTTATGAGCATTAAATCGTACTTAACTCTACAAGCAAAGATGACATTTTTAACTCCAAAGAACTGTATGTCCCTTAGGATAGTTAAAAGATATAATAATTTGAAGAGAAGATATGAATACTGTAGGTTTTTGTCTGTCTATTGAAGAAGACCAGAATGACATCACTTTGTATCAGGCAATTTTCAGGGCTTCCAACAGTGACTGATCAGACTAATACAAACTTTGGAATGCTCTACCAGAGGTCATGCACAAATAGTTCAGGTGAAAAGCTGAGATGGTTACTCTAAACTTATGTGTTTCATGTTTCCTTTGACCTTTAAATCTGTCTTGCTCAAAGAACTTGACACTTTCTCTGATGAGGGCATCCTATACTGGGCAATCCTGTGTCAGTGGTTCCAATATCTTACAGTGAATTGTAACGTTCTTAAGAGAGAACTTCAGAGTTTTTCAGTACTTAGAGGTTCTATACTTAATTAAATCAGAAGTGACTTTTCTTTACTCCATATTTAGAGGTTTGAAGTTTCATTGAGGGAGAGGGTGGAAATTAACTTAGAAGTGTTGGATAAAAAGAGATTAGGAAATATTCTCATCTTAATTCATACTTTTGTTAAAGATGTTTAAAGTACCATGATTAGGGTAGTAGTTGGTAGGGAACTAATGGGGGGAATGCGGGAGAGAGTATGCATTAGGTAATGCAAATGGGTCATGAAATTATTTGGCTTTACATGTTTATTTGGCTCATGATGATTGTGTGCCCATGTAGTTTACATGAAAAGGGGATAAGATATAAAATGATTATAATTTGATGTGATAAATGGCTCTTGAGAAGATTATTTCCAATGAGACAGAAGAGGAGAAGTTACTTAGTGACTAAGAGGCAACAAGGCTTATCAATCAATCATTCAACTTATGATTTATTGTATTTTGATTGATACTGCTTTGAAAACAATAAAAACAAAAAAGGAAAAGGCTAGGTATTAGTGGATAAATAACACCAGGTGAAAAGGCAAAAAAAGACCTTTTACAGTAGAGGGAAAGAACAGAAGGGTGTGAACACTAAGTAAATCCTATTCAATAGATTTGGACCAGAGATATTCTCAATGGGGTAGAAATATCTATCCTAAGGGAAGTGGGGGATAAAGAAAAAATAGGAAAAAAAAGGAAGAAGGAACTGATAAAAGGAAGGGAGAAGGTATTCGTGAAAGTAAAATGAAAATTAAAATTTTTAAGTAAAATTAAAGAGGAAAGGAGCAAAAAACTGGTGAAGAAGAATAAGAGGAAAGGAAAGAAGAAAGTATAAATGGGGAAAGATAACATGGAGGGAAATAAAGTTTTAGTCATCTTAATTGTAAATGTGAATGGGATGAACTTTCCCATAAAATGGAAGCAGATAGGTGAATTTATTAAAAACCAGAAGCCTACTATATGTTATTTGCAAGAAACACATTTGAAGCAGAGAGATACACACAGGGAAATGACTGGAGCAAAATATAATATGCTTCAGCCAAGCAAAAAAAAAAAAAAAAAAGAAAACTCAGGAGTAGCATTCCTGATCTAGGACAAAGCAAAAGCAAAAATAGATCTCATTAAAAGAAATAGGGATGGAAGTTTCATCTTCTTAAAAGGCACTATACGCAATGTAGTTATATCATTATTAAACATATATGAAGCTAGTGAAATAGTATACGAATTAGTAGAGAAGCTCAATGAATTATATGGTGACATTGACAGCAAACTATAATAATGGGGGAACTTGATCTCCCCTCTCAAAACTAAATAAATCTAGGCAGAAAGAAGTTAAATAAAATCTTAGAAAACTTACATATGATAGACCTCTGAAGAAAAATGAATGGGGATAGAAAATAATATACATTTTTTCTGTAATTCATAGTACCTAAACCAAAATTCAACAGCTACTACCACAGGAAAAACTTATAATAAAATGCAAAAAGGGAAAATTGATAAATGTATATTTTTGAGATCATAATAGAATAAAAATCACTAGTAATATAAGGCCATGGGATGATTAACCAAAAATTAATTAGAAACTAAATAACTTAACATCAAACAATGAGTGAATCAGGCAACAGATCGAAGAAATTATCAATAATTGCATCCAAAAATGATTACAAGACATCATACAAAATTTATAGGATACAAATAAGCAGTTTTTTGGGGAAATTTTATATCTTTAAATTCTTATATAAAAAACAGAGAAAAAGAGATCAATGAATTGGATATGTAAAAAACAAAGCCAGAAAATGAACAAATTAAAGATCCCCAATTAAATTTCAAATGATACATTCTGAAGATCAAGAGAGAAATTAAAAAATTTGAAAGCAAGAATATCATTAATTTAATAAATAAAACTGATTTGGTTTTCTGAAAAAGCAATAAAATAGATAAGCCTTTGAGTAATCTGATTTTTAAAAAGAAAGAGAAAAAAATGAAATTACCAGTATAATGAAAGAAAAAGGTGAACTCAACACCAATGAGGAGTTGACGAGATAATTCAAAGCTATTTTGCCCAAATGTATGACAAGAAATTTGATAACCTTAGTGAAATGGATGTATAATTACAAAAAATACAAGATTAAATATCAGATTAAAAGAGGAGGAAATAAAATATTTTCAAAATTCCATTTCAAAAAAAAGAAATTGATAAAACCACAAATAAACTCCCTAAGAAAAAGTCACCAACTCCAGATAAATTTGCAAGCAAATTATACCAAACATTTAAGAAACATTTTATTCTAATTCTATATAAACTATTTTAAAAAATAGGAGAAGGAAATTTGCTGAAGTCTTCTTGTGATATCAGTATGGTTCTGATACCTAAACCAGGAAGAAACAAAACAGAGAATGTTATAAACCATTTTTCCTAATGAAATTTGATGCAAAAATCATAATTAAAATTTTAGCAAATTATATTTTTACTAAAAATAATTAACAAACTATTTTAATAGCTTGCATAATATACTATGACCAGGAGGAGAGGGTTCAATAATAGGATAATATTCAACATAATGGAACATATCAATAGCAAAACCAGCAAAAACATGTGATTATCTCAATAGATGATGAAAAAGTCTGTGACAAAATAAAACATTCATACCTACTAAATACATCAGATGAATAGGAATAAATGGAATTTTAAAAATTAAATAGCAATATATATCTAAAACCATCAACAAATGTTATGTGTAATGGCAATAAACAAGGATCATTTCCAATAAGATCTGGGGTGCAACATTATCACCATGACTATTTTATGTTAGCTTTACCTATAAGAGAAGAAAAAAGAAATTAAAATAATTAGAGAAAACAAACCTTTTACTCATTGCAGGTGTGATGTAAATTTTAAAATATGAGAAAATCACCTGGAAAACTTCTTGAAACAATTAACAAATTCAGCAAAGTATTTGAATATAAAATAAATCCATATAAATCATCAACATTTCTCTATATGAGCAAAACCCAAGATCAAGAGATAGAATAAGAAATTCCATTTCAATTAACTGTAAAGAACATTAAATAATTAGTGATCTATCTCACAAGTCAAGTTTAGCAACTGTATGAACACAATTACAAAGCATTTTTTTAAATCAATAATGTCAGATCTAAACATTTTAAAATATGTCAATTGCTCAAGTTTAGGTTGAGGTAAAATAATTCAAATAACAGTTCTACCCAAATTAAATTACTTATTCATTGCCATACCAGTCAAATTAACAAAAGCTGAATTATAAAGTAAGAAAAAATAGTACAATCATATGGAGCAACAAAAGTTCAAGAATATCAAGGGAACTAATAAAAAAATGTAAAGGAAGGTGACCTAGCTATACCAGATCTTAAACTATCCTAAAAATCCCTAGACTTCAAAACTGCCTGGTACAGATTAAGAAAAATAGTGGAAGAGTGCATTACGATAGATTCAAAAGAAGTAGTAGTAAATAACTACAATAATCTACTCTTTGATAAACCTAAAGACATTAGTTTCTGGGATAAGGACTCACTATTCGATAAAATTTTTGGGGAAACTGGACAATAGTATACACATACAGGCATATAACTACATTTTGCACTTATAATAAAAACAATGCCAAAAATGAGTACAGGATTTAGACATAAGGGCAATACCATAGATCAATGAACAGATCAAGAAATGCTGTTAAATTATTCAGAGGGAAGAAATTTATGATCAAATGAGAAAGAATAATTATGAATTGCAAAATGGATGATTTTGACTACATTAAGATTTTGCACAATAAAACTATTACTGCCAAGATTAGCAGGAAAATAAAAAAGCAGGGAAATATTTTCACAGCAAGCAGTTCTGATAAAGGTCTCACTTCTAAAATATATGGAGAAATGAACCAAATTTATAAGGTTTCAAGATATTCCCAAATTGATAAATAGTCAAAGGATGTGAATAGGAAGCTTTCAAATGAAGACATTATATTGCTATATGAACATATGAAAAATTGCTCTAAATCATTACTAAATAGAGAAATGTACATGCAAACAACAATATATACAGACTAATATCTATCAGACAGGGTGACATGACAAAAAAGGAAAATAATCAATGTTGGAGAAGTTGTGGGAGGATTGGGATACTAATGCTTTGGTGGTGCAATTGTGAACTGATCAATCATTCTGGAAAACAATATGGAACTATGATCAATGAGCAATAAAATTGATCCTCCCATTGACCCAGCAATACCAATACCAGACCTTTATCAAGAAGAAAGAATTAAAAAAATTTCCATAGCTTCCAAAATATTCATAGCAGTTCTTTTTTATAGTGGAAAAGAATTGAAAATGGAGGAATCAATGGGGGAATGCCTGAATAAGTTATGTTATATGAATATTATGGAATGCTATTGTTCTATAAGAAACTATGAATGGTTGGACTCCAGAGAAGCATGGAACAAATTACAGGAAGACCCTGAGTGAAGGCAGCAGAACCAAGAGATTATTGTATACATTAACAACATTATAAGTTCAAAAGCCTTGAAGGATACAGTTCATATGTGTATTCCAGAGAACTAGGACAACCCTTGGAGACTTGTTATGCACAATGCTATTTACATCCTGATGCAGTAAAACAAAACATAGAATAACTTACAGAATTTGAATGAACCCTACATTCACCTTTTAAAAAGTTGACTTAGATTTTTCTTTCCTATCTCATGGTTTTCTTTCTTTTCCTTTAGTACTAATTCTTCAAACAGAAAATGACCAATCTGGAAACAAGTTAAAGACAAAAGTATATGTATAACGTTCACTGTTGAGAGGAGGAGGATGGCAAGGGAAGGTGAAAGGAAATTATTTAACCTATAAATATGCATATGTGTTGTGGATGAATGTTCCCTATAAAAAGATAAATAATCTGTACTAACACCAAAGCTACAGATCACACCAAGAAAAAAGAGAAGATCCAAAGAAATTTTCAATGGTAGATATTGTGGAGGATCATCACTAAGAGACTGTCTCTTTGGGGGGAAAGGGGAAGTTAAGCCAAAATGAGGCAGGAGAGCAGGAAAGCCAGCAGGAGATGTTAAGCAATAATGCAGTCCAAATCAGGACAGCTCAATAACAGCTAGATAGCAAGCCAGCAGGGAGAGTCCCAATCCCAAATAAAGTCTAAACCCTGGAAACAACAAGATAAAAGACAGGACTGGGTTAGGAACAAACCACTGTATAGGCAGAACCTGGACATAAGGAGGGAAAATAAATCTCTGCAAAAGCAATGCCTGAAATATATAGGTAACCTGTTGGCCAGTGACAAGTCAGAGATCAAATCCCAGTTCGAGCATCAAAAGCTTGAATCTATACTCCCTAACCCAGGAGTAAAGATCAAACAATAAAGATGAGCAAAAAAGCTAAAAGAGTGTTCACTATAGAATCCTACTTGGCAAACAAAGATGATAACAATATCATGTCAGAAGAAGAAGTGAGTGAAAAATCACTCCTAGAGGAAGTCTCAAAAGGATCTATGAATTGGACTCAATCCAAAAGCTCACAGATGAGCTTAAAAAGGAATTTAAAAACCAAAGAGAAGATTAAGAAGAATGGAAAATAGGAATGAGTCATGCAGGAAAATTATGAAAAATTGACCACAGAAATCAACTCCTTTAAAAGTAAAAATAATCAGCTAGAAAAAAGAATGTAACTTTTCAAATAACAAAATTGACCAAATGGAAAAGGAAAAACAAAAGGTAATTGAAGAAAATAAGACACTAAAAATTAGAATATAACAAATAGAAATTGATGAGTCTACAAGACTACAATATTCTTCAAACAAAATTAAAAGACTGGAAAAAACTGAAAAAAAAACACAAAATGCTTTTTAGGAAAACCAAACAACCTGAAAAATAGATCCAAAAGAGATAACTGATGGATCATCATATTACTAGATCAAAAAAAAAAAAAAAGAACCTGGAAAATATCTTGCAGGAAATTATCGGGGAAAACTATCCAAATCATCTAGAAAAAGAAGATAATGTAAACATTGAAAGAATACACAGAAATGCACTGGAAAAGACCCCAGGATTAAAACCCCAAGAGCTGTTATAGCCAAGTTCCAGAACTCTAAAATGAAGAGAATACTGAAAGAAGCAAAAAGGAAACAATTTAAATATAAAGGAAACAAAATCAGACTCACACAGGATATATCAACCACAACACTAAAGGACCAGAGAACCCGGAATGCCATATATGGAAGATTAGGATTACAATCAAGAATTTTTTACCCTTCAAAATTCAGCATATACTATCAGGTGAAAAGAGAGATGTTCAAAGAAATAGAGCACTTGTCCATTTTCCTGACCAAAAAGAAAACAACGCAGAACTGAACAGAAAATTCAGTCACCTAATACATGATTCAAGAGTTGCATAAAAAAGGTGAATGAAAAGGAGAACGAAAAACAAAACAAAAAAAAATGTTAGTCAAGACCATCAAATTGTATAAGATGCCAAAAAGAGAACTTTATAGAATTATATTTTGAGAATTATATTTCTCTTAGGATAATTACAAGGTTGAATATAATTGAAGAGATTGAATTTAGAAGATATGGGTATGATTGGGTCTTGTCTCTCCATTGAAGGGGTCCAAGATAACATCTCTATGTTTGAGACGAAAAGCCTTGATGAAAAGCAGGGGCTTTTATTCTGAACTTAAGTGTCTCAGTTTCCTTTGACTTACTTTAATTCTGCTGTGCTCACAAAGTTTAGCAGTTTCTCTGATAAGGGCATCATAAACTGGGTAGTCTTGAGTCAGTGTCTGCCATAACTTTTAATCAATTGTAAAGCTCTTCCTGGAGACCTTCATAGGATTCCAGTTCTTAGAGTCTATTAGATTCTTATATTTGATTAAATCAGCATTGTGCTTAATCCATACATTACTTAATATAGGATTAAGTACCTTCGGTGGAGAGGAAGGGGAAGTATGGGAGAAAGTAAAATTGGGGGAACAGGTACAAATAGTTCATGAAATGATTTAACTTTGGATGATACTTTGGTTCATGAAGTTTCTGTGATTTTGGAGGGTACTAGAAAAGGGGATAAAGTAAAAAAATGATTATAATTTGCTGTAATTCAAGATTCATAAGAAATGTACTTCTAATGAAACAGAAGAGGGGAGGATCCTTAGTGACTTTGAGGCAGTGTTGATTAAGAAAAAAATCAAGCAATCAATTAATCAATCTGTGAAGGAACATTGAAAAAAATCACTTTGAGCTTAGCAAGCAAGCAATTAATCAATCTGTGAGTGATGGTACCTGTTTAATGGTGCTTGAACGATAACACTAGGGGAAGAGGCACAAGCATTTATAATTTTAGAGAGAAAGAAGGCAGGGTGTGAAAACTGAGTAAATTCTTTTCAATAGATTGGGTTCAGAGAGGGAATACGATACATTTCCATTTGGGTTTAAAAATCTATCCTACTCTACAGAGAAGAAGGGAGAGGGGAAGGAAAACATAAGGAGAAAATGGACTTTTAAAAGTGAAAGTAAGGTATAAATGAAAATAAAATGAAAGTTAAATTTTTAAAAGTTAAAAGGGAAAGGGAGTAAAACTTTAATGAGGAGGGAGAAGGGGAAAGGAAAGAAAAAAAAATTAATGGGGAAAGCTAGCACTGAGGGAAATACAGAATTACTAATCTTAACTGGGAATGTGAATGGGAAGAACTGTCCAAAAATGGAAGCTGATAGCAGAATGGATTAAAAACCAGAATCCTACAATATGTTGTTTACAAGAAACACATTGAAACAGAAAGATACACACAAGGTAAAGGTAAAAGAATGAAGCAAAATATACCATACTTTAGCTGAAGTAACAAATTCAGGGGTAGTGATCCTGTTCTCAGATAAAGCAAAATCAAAACCAGATTTCTTTAGAAGGTATAAGAAAGTAAAATATATCTTTGTAAAAGGCACCATAGGTAATGAAACTATATGCTTATTAAACATGCATGCATGTTTAGAGGGAAAACTGAGTGAATTACAGGAGACATAAAAAGCAAAACTTTAAAATGGGTACCTCAACCTCCTTTTCTTAGAATTAGATAATTTTAACCACAAAATAAACAAGAAGTTAAGAAAGTGAATGAAATTTAAAAAAAAAACTGGGTATTATAGGCCTCTGGAAAAAACTTCTTGGGGATAGAAAGGAATGTACCTTTATCTTTGCATTATATGGTACCTATTCCAAAACTGAAAATATATTACAGTTTTAAATGTATACTTCTCAGACTATGATACAATAAACTTACATGAAATGAATGTTCACAGAATGATAAACCAAAAACAAATTAGAAGTTAAATCACTTAATAGCAAAGCAAAGAAATTATCAATAATTATATTCAAGAAAATGAAAATATTGAGATATCATACCAAACTTTTTGGGATGCAGCAAAGGAAGTTTTGAGGAGAAATTTTATATCACTAAATGCTTATATGAATAAAATAGAGAAAAAAAGATCAGTGAATTGTCTATGTAACTAATAAAGCTTTAAAAAGAACAAATTAAAGATCTCCAACTAAATAAGAAATTCTGAAAATCAAGGGACAGATTACAAAATTTGAAAGCAAGAAAACCATTGATCTAATAAGTAAAACTAAGATTTGGTTTTATGAAAAAGTCAATAAAACAGATAAATCTTTTGTCAATATGATTTTAAAAAAGAAAGAAGATAATCAAATTATCAATAAAAAAATGAAAAGGGTAAACTAACCATCAATGAAGAGAAAAATAAAGAGAAAATTCAGAGTTACTTTGCCAAACTGTTTGCCAATAAATTTGATAACTTGAAAGAAATGGATGAATATCTACAAAAATACAAACTGCCCAGATTAACAGAAGAGGAAATAAAATGCTTAAATAATGTCATTTCAGTTAAAGAAATTGAAGAAACCATTAATAAACTTCCTAAGAAAAAGCCTCCAGGTACAGATGGACTTACAAGTAAATTCTATGAAACATTTAAAGAACAATTAATTCCAGTTCTACATAAACAATTTTAAAATATTTGGAAAATAAGGAGCTCTGTCAAATTCCTTTTATGACAACAACGTGCTGATACTTAAAAAAAGGAAGAACCAAACCAGACAAAGAAAATTACAGACCAATCTCCTTAATTTACATTGATACAAAAATCTTAAATAAAATTTTAGCTATCACACTACAACATGCTATTACTAGGATAATACACCATGATCAATTAGGATTTATACGAGGTAGGCAGAGATGGTACAATATTAAGAAACACTCAACATAATTAAACATATCAATAGCAAAACCAACAGAAATTATAGGATTATCTCAATAGATGCTGAAAAAGCCTTTGATGAAATATAACATCTATTCCTTTTAAAAACACTAGGAAGTATAAAAATAAATGCAGTTTTTCATTTATATATCTAAACCATTTTATATCTAAAACCATGGACACATAGTATATGTAATGGGATAAACTCAGTGTATTTACAATAAGATCAGAGGTGAACCAAGAATCAACCATTGCTATTCAATATAGTATTATAAATGTTAGGTTTAGCAATAAGAGAAGAAAAAAGAAATTGAAGAAATTGGCAATGAGAAAACAAAATTTTCACACTTTGCAGGTGATATGATGGCATACTTAGGGAATCTGAGAAAATCATCTAAAAAACTTGAAACAATAACAAATTTAGCAAAGTAGCAGGATATAAAATAAAACCATATAAATCATCATGATTTATGCCCAAGAGCAGGGATAAAAAGAGGAATTCCACTTAAAGTTACTGCAGACAACATTAAATAATTGAGAATCTATCTCCCCAGACAAACCCAGAAACTGTATGAAGAAAATTATAAAGTACTTCTCACTGAAATGTCAGATCTTAATAATTGAAAAATGCCAATTGCTCATGGTTAGGTCAAGCTAATATAATCAAAATGAAAATTGTGCCCAAATTATTTTACTTATTCAGTGCCATACCAGTCAAACTACCAAATAATTATTTTATTCAAACAGAAAAGAAATTATGTGGAGCAGCAAAAGACCAAGAATAGAAAGGGAACTGATGAAAAACTACATAAAGGATGGTGTCCTAGTTCTATCAAATCTAAAACTGTATTTAAAAAGGACAGTCAACTAAACTTCCTGGTACTGTTTAATAAATAGAGCTATGGTTCAGGTGTTTAGGACAGATTGAAAAGAGATAGTAGTAAATGACTAGAGTAATCTACTCTTTGACAAACTCAAAGACATTAGTTTCTGGGATAAAACTCAGTATTTGAAAAAATTGTTGGGGAAAACTGGAACATGGTATGGCAAAAATTAACAATAAACCAAATCTCACACTCTATACCAATATAAGGCCAAAATGGGTACATAATTTATCCATAAAGGATGACCACATGGATAAATTAATTGACCAAGAAATACTTTATATCAGATCTATGATCAGAGGAAAATTCATGATCAATCAAGAAATAAAACAAATTATAAATATAAAATGAATGATTTTTGACTATATTGAATTAAAACTTCTGCACTAATAACATCAATTCGATGAAAATTAGAAGGAAAGTAGAAAGTCGGGAAGCAATCTTCACAACTCATGACTTCTGATAAAGCTCGCATTTCTAAAATATTTAGAGAATCCCATAAAATTTATAAGGTTACAAATCATTTCCCTATTGATAAATGGTTAAAGGAAATGAATAAGCAGTGTTTAAATGAAGAGAAATCCAAATTAAAACAACTTTGAAGTATCACCTCACACCTATCAGATTGACTTTGATGAGAAAAAGGGAAAATGAACAATGTTGGAGAGGTTCTGGGAAGATTGGGTCATTAATAGATTATGAGCTTCTCCAACCATTCTGTAGACCAATAAGAAACTATGCCCAAAGTGCAATGAACTCTTCATACCCTTTGACCCAACAATTACAATTCTAAGCCTATATCTAGAAAAATCATATCATAAAGTCCCACAAGTTACAAAATATCATAGCAGTTTATTTTGAAGTGGCAGATAATTAGAAATTAATGAGCTGCCCATTAATTGGGCTATGGTTACACAAATTATGGAATATGAAGGTAATGAAATGCTATTTTTATATCAGAAACCATAAATGGTCAGACTCTAGAGGAGCATGGAATGAATTTCAGGATATGATGTTGATCAGAGGGAGAAAAAGCAAGAGAATAATGTACATACACATTAACAACAAACTTGTGCGATGATCAATTCTGATGTATGCAGCATCTCTCAGCAGTTCATAGAGTTAGGCCAACCCTGTCAGATCAGGCATGGAAAATGCTTTCCCCATCCAGAGAAAGAAAAAACAAACACAAAACAAAACTAAACAAAAAGCCTTTCAGAGTCTGATGAAAACTACATTCACTTTTTTAAAATATCTCTTATGAATTTCTTTCCCTTAATCCTAATTCCTCAAAACCAAAAGTAACTATTTTGTAAACATGTTTAACACAAATGTGAATCTACAATATTAACTTGACTGTCATAGAAGAGAGGGGGGGGTAGGAAGGAAAGATGGAAGGAAATTTTGTAACTTTAATTTCTCTCTCTCTCTCCATATATATATATGTATATATATATATACATATATATATATGCATATTGTTGAATGATGAAAAGTTTCCATATATCAATAAACAGAAATAAAAAGTTTAAGGGGAAGGCAGGGTGCGAGCATCCACACAGTCTTCTTAACTATGTGATAGATCACTTGATCTGGTTTATGAAATACTCAGGAAATGTTGATGCTTAGATACCAACTTTCCTCACTTCTCTGGATAATTTAATTAATTAGGCTATCTTAGTTACCCCATCATTATAAAGAAAATAACAATAGCACTTACCTCTCAGAATTGTGATGAATATAAAAATTAGATGCCATTCATAAATCCCTTCAATAAACCTTTTTAAAAAAAATTTGCAAGCCAGTGGGATGTAATGACTTGTCCAAGTTCACATAAATATTGTCTGAGGCTGGATTTCAACTCAGGTCCTACTTGTTCTGAGACAGGCGCTCTATTCAGTGTATCACCTAGCTGTCCCTCCTTAATCTTAAAATTATATAAATGCTAGAAATATGTTGATGAAGATGATGATGAAGGTGGTGATTAATGTTATTTACACATGCTAACGTGTTGTCTAGTTGTAATGCTTATCAAGGAATGAATAAATACCTTCAGATTCTCTTCCACCCTGCTTTTTCCAAGGGAAACTTATTTTTTTTGCCAAAAGAGCAAGCCATATGTTAGTACCAGAAATAAACTCTGGTCTCCTCAGAGAGAGTACTGGGAGAAAATTAAATGTAATCATTCCACTAAATATTATTCTAAGAGAAGTAATTTTTATGTTCAAGTTGAGTTTCAGATTGTCACACTTTAATGGGAAGGAATAACTCAAGTCAAACCATAATGTAAGTTTCAAAAAATAAAAATAAATGTATCCAAATAAAAATCAAAAGTGTAATGAAAGTGTGTGTTTGTGTATGTAATATATATATATATATATATATATATATATATATATATATATATATATATATATACATGTGTGTGCATATACATTCAATAATACCTAGAATAATAAAATCTCTCTCACCAAGAATGAAACACTTCAGCTCTGCATAGAGAATGTCCTAGATTTCCCTAGGGGAAAAATATCTCAAGTCTCTCATGTATCAAGGTGAGTAAAAGGATATGATTGTGATGACAGTCCTTATGAATGTCTGCTTCTTCTTTGAGTCTTCCTCTCCTTTCAGGAACTTGACATATATATCGAACACCATGTCTTTTTTCGCAAAAATGGAAAACCTTTTCTTCCATACCTTTGCATTTTTTGAAATTTAGAAGAACTAAATAATAAATCTCCAATAAAGAGGCAATTAACATTTGAATCAAGAATTACAGAAGAGATTGAAAGTATATATGCGTAACTTAAATGAGTAGCAAGTATTTTTAAGTTTAAGTGAACTTGTTTGTCATTGCCATTTTTTTTTTGTTTTATTTTTAGGTTAAGGGGTAACTGAAATTTTGAAGCTACCAGAAAAGCGACACTTCAAAAATTCAGGAGACATAATTTCAGGGAAAATCATTTCATTAAGAATATCAGCATGTTTCATAATAAAAGCATGATCGCTTGGTCATCTCTCTAGGACAAAATTATATTATGGTAGTGGGCTCATTGATTATAATCATTTAGAAGAGTAATGTTAGCATGGAAGGTAATCAATTCTGATTGCCTAAAATTAATGAGAGAATAAATATTACAATGAGAGACTGAACCTCTTCAAATGTATGTTGATTATGTCATTTACTTCTAAGCTATCCCCAGTCTTAAGCAACAAATTCAAAGAATTTATCTCTACCCAAACCAGGGTAGAGCACAATGACTTCCTCACCTGTGTGGAATCTGAATCCAGTCTCATTAAAGAGTGCTGGATCTCTTCAAATTACTGATTATTTATAATCATTTCTTTCATTCCCCCTTTTGATTCTGTTGATATTTTTAGCCTCTTCAATGAATTACCTGAGAGGACAAATATTTTAATAAGGATTTCTAACTATGCCATTAATTAAGTAAGACAATGTGAGGGGAATGGGAAAAATTGACCAATTAAGTTATATATTACAACATTTTCAACTTCTAGCCATGGTCAAATGAATCACACTTACCAAAAATAGATGACTTTTTAAGACCACAAGACATTCTTATCTTGAGTTTTCCATTTGTGCTCATATTCTTTTCATTAACACACAACTGAGATAGTTTTGCTACTAGCCTCACAAAATAAGAGAATCATATCCTAGTCTCTGCATCAGTAAAGAACACATGGGGATAAAATAATATGAAATTTTACAAGATCCAGTCAGTATTGATGCATGATTACCTCCACTGGTATTTAATAGCTTATGAGAAAAGATGATAGATGGTCATGCTGAGAAAAGCTAAGCATTTACAGTTTGTGAAAGTCAAGGGATAAGGAGAGGACAAATTCAAGGGTAAAGTATAGTATGTAGATGTCATAACTACTTATATGATGGATATCGTGAATGTAAATAAGTTAAAGGAGATGGAGTGGTAGAACAGCATGGACCAGAGCATCTAGAGGACTTAATGAGTCCAAAAGTAAATTTAAGATAAATGAGATAAAGAAATTGAAGAAAAGAGAATTTGTGACTGGAGTTGAAGAATTTCAATTATCAAAATTTTAGAAGTAAAAGATTTATGGAATTTAGTAAAACTCAAGGCATGACTATTTCTATTGAAATGTGTCAGTGATAAGAAGGTCATAATTGATAAAGATGATGAACTAGAAGAGAAGGATGTTTGCAGTGATATTAGTGTGAATAATGAAAGCAAAGTTAGGAGATGCCTAGAAAAAAGACTGAAATAAAAAATCAACTTCTTCATGAAAAAAAAAGATAGGGAAATGTAGAGGAAGGTGAACGACAATCAAAAAAGGATCTATACAAAGCAATTAAAATGGACAATTTCTAGGTTCTTTCTCTGATGGAAGAAGCACTCCAGGAGCCTCCATTTTGGAGAAAGGTTCTATTCTAGGTTCTTCCTCTGATAAATGGAAGAAATACATCAGGAACTTTTGGAGGAAAAGTTCTATACTAGCAATTCCAGATTCCCTAAACTTGGTCATAAAGTCATGTGCCAAACTTCCTCCCTTTTGATCTTCACTCTATTGTTCAGTTTTCCCTTTATTGTGCTGTCTTTTCCCATTAGAATCTGAGTGAGAAACGTCTTTCTTTTTGCTTAGAGTTGTATTATTACCACTTAGCATAGTATTTAACTGGTTAACTTTTTGGTATTTATATCCCCAAAATTTAAAACAGTGCTTAACTGATGCCCTTCATTCATTCACTCACTCTCTAATAGTGATCAAATACATTTATTAGATTTTCTGTTAAATTTTCCCAAATATATGACAAAACTATTTGAAATTATACCTATTACATACTGACTGCAAACAAGAGTAAATCTGAACAAATATGCCTGAAAAAACTGAATAAATTTCATTTCTGTTTCTGCAAAAGTTTATAAAAGAAAGTTGTGTATGGTATCCAATTTCTTTTTTAGGAGCTTAGGTAGAATTTTACTGTCTTGGTGTGCAGTCTTCCTGCACTTAGACTTCTCTGGGTCAGTAAGATCATGATGAAAGCCAGTCTCTGAGTCTGAGAAATGGACCTGATCTAAAACCACAGCAAATCTTTCCAAAGTGTTGTCAAGTGCTCTTACTTAGCAACTAAAATCTTCTGCATGATAGGCAGCTTCCTTTCCACAGATATAAAAATCAGGCATTGAATAGAGGTTATGCAATTAGAATTAGCTACAATAGAAATGGAAATTTTTATTCTAAATCTGTTGAAATGGGGAGTCAAGCATGAGGAAACATACTTGTATTATAAGTTATTGAAGACACCAAGGCATTTGGATGTCTGGTTAAAGATTCCAGAATTTCATTAACAAAATCATTTAAACATCCAGATTAATTCTGTCACAAATTTGGTAAGCACCAGGTTTAGAAATCAGCAGATTGCTTAAGTTAGATTGATGTATTCAAATCAGAAAGAAAGATTCTGTGACAGTGGAATTTGACCTATGATTGACCTATGATTACCTCCTTTATTTCCAGTGCAGGCAAGATAGAGAGAGAGAGACAGAGAGAGAGAGAGAGAGAGAGAGAGAGAGAGAGAGAGAGAGAGAGAGAGAGAGAGAGAGAGAGAGAGAGAGAGGTGTGAGAGAGAGAGGAGAATGAGGAAAAATTTGGCCAGATTACAGGAGAACAATTTATTAGTTAGGATTAATAGAAAGATAATGTGAGAAATATGGATTTTATCTAAAGAAAATATGGAAAGGAATGGATTAAGAGTTTCTGAAGACCTGAAGTCAACTCTAAAAATGGGAGAATAAGTTCACATGTGGATGAAGTTACAGAAATGTTAAGCATATTAAGAATATGTTCTCTTCTTGATTTCTGAAATTTTCTTCATGACCATAGTTGTTTTTCAAAATTCCCGATTAGTTCCCAACTCATTAAAAAAGGAGAAGAAAACAATTTTACTTTGACAAGTATGCTTAGTGAAGTGAATCAAATTCCCAAAATGACAGTGTTTTATCTTTATACAAGTTGTAAAGTGTTCTTTTGAATCTAATTTCTTTTATACTGCTATTAAATGTTCCCAGCGGTTTAGCAAAAAAAAATGAGTTTTTATTCCAATTGCTGGGTTTTATGTGTTAATTGATTACTATAGAACTAGATATATTTTGTTCCTCTATATTGTGTTCGTAATTTGCTCCAATGCTTATCTCTATTTTTGTACCTCATATGAAAACGTTTTGATAATTATTGTTTTGTAGTATAGTTTGAAATCAGGCATTTCTAGACACTCTTTGTTACCATTTACTTTTAGATATTTTTCATAATTTTTATTGAGATTCTTAGTATTTTTCCCTTTGAATTTCATTATTATTCTCCCCATTCAAAAAGATAATCCATTGATAGTTAATTGATATAGTATTGGAAAAAGTAAATTAATTTAGCTAGTATTATAATTTTGGTTATTTTGCCCCATGGTACCCATGAAGAATTAATACTTTTCACATCATTTGGGAGACCATTGTTTCTCTTATTGACAAATAGATATAGTTATATAAATAAGGGTATATACACACATGTATATATATATATATATATATATATATATATATATATACATATATGTATATATATACATGTATATAAATGCATGAATAAGTATATATATATATATGTACATATGTACATGTGTATATACTAACATTATTATGAATTCTTGTGTATATCTTGGACAGTTGAATCCCAAGTTCTCTGTATATTCAGGTATATTTTAAAAAAAATTTCTGAAGCAATTTTAAAGGGAATTTCTCTATGTCTTCCTTTATGAATTTTATTGGATTACATGGAAATATTAATAAAGTACATAGATTTATTTTGTATCTTGGAAGCTAACTTAAATTATAAATTGTTTCAACTAAATTTAGTTGATTCTTCAGAGTTATCTGAGTATACTATCATATCATCTAAAAAGTGATTTTATTAGCTGAAATTTTTGCCTCAATTTATTTTCCTTATCTTTTTTGCTAAAGCCAATATTTCCAGTTTCATGTAAAAGAGAAGTCTTAACAATGAACATCTTTTTATCAATCATCAATTTGTTGGAAAGTATTCAAGTTTATTTCTATAACAAATAATGGTGTTTTTGTATGCATAAATACTCCCACACAAACATATGCACAATTTTAAAGAAAAGTTCATTCATTGTTATTATTTGGAATCAAGAAATAATTTTTTGTATTTCATAAAAAGGTTTTTTTGCACTTAGTGGTATTAATTTATTATGATTGTTGATTTTATTAATGCTACACTTTTCTTGATATTAAGATAACTACATTTCTGGTATAAATTCAAGTTGATTATAAAGTAAGATCTTTATGATAGTTCTAGCCTCTGTTAAGAATTTATGTAAATTTTTGCATCAATATTTAGTATGATAATCAGTAAATGTTTTATTATTTCTCTTTTGATTATCCCTTACTTGTATAACTCTACCTCTCTGTTTTATAAAAGAAAATTAGTACAATTATTTGCTATTTCTTAAAAAAAGTAATATTAGAATTGATTGTTCCTTGATGTTTGATAGACTATATATATATATACATCAGTTCAAAGATGTTTTTCAAAGTTAAGTTTTAGCTTAGTTCTTCCTAAATTGAGTTGTTTAATTTATCTATTTCTTTTTCAATATCTGTATATTTTATTTTTCCTTTTCATCAAATTTATTCCAATTACTAATTTTATTGTAATATATTTAAGAAAAATGCTTATATCAATAAATTCTTTAGTTTCATAAATCCTCCATTCAACTATTATACTGATAAATTTGTTTTTTATTTTTATTTTTAATCTAATTAGCTTATATTTGTCTATTTTAATTTTTTAAAAAATACTACTTTTATTTGTTAATTCAATGTCTTTTAAATTTTAGTAATTCTTTAATTCTGTGATTTATACATTGATGTTCAACTGTAATATTAAATTCTGTTGTTTTTTGAGAATTATTAACTGCTTTTCTTTCTCTTCTTTATTAATAAAATTACTTAGAGAAATAAATTATACCCTAAGGACTATTTGCAGCATTAGCAAAAATTTAGCGTTGTAATTTTTTGTCATTATCTTTATTGAAGTTTTCTTTTCTATGCCCAATGGTCACAATAATGTAAATTAATAAACCATAAGAAGGGAGCTAATAGTTAAAATGCAATTATCAATTTTGTTTCTGGAGAAGAGATGAGAATCATATATTTTCTTCCTCTTTCAAGAAAAATGGAAAAAGGGGTGAAGTAGGGACTGGGAGAATGTCTTTTAGTTATGTTTTCAGAAAACTTTGTCTTCTTGGCGAGCTTTTCTTAGTTAATACATCCTTTATTTTTTTGGGGGGGGTTGCAAAGCAACGGGGTTAAGTTACTTGCTCAATGTCACACAGTTGTGTAATTATAAAGTATTTGAGGTCAAATTTGATCTCATATCCTCCTGACTCCAGGACTAGTGCTCCATCCATGGCTCTACCTAGTAACATTTTTTTTAACATATATGCTCTGATATAAACATCAAAGTATTTGACAAAAAAACTGCAATCATGTAACCTCTCTGAGACTCAGCTTATAACTATGTAAATTTTAGGCCTTCAAAGACAAATCAGTTAACCTCCTTCAACTTCATTTTCCCACTCTGATAATTGAGATCAAGTTCAATTATTTTTAAGACCCCCTCAGCACAGGATTTAGAAAATACTGGCATAAAGTCTGTTTAAGTTAATAAAAAAAAAGCAAATACAATAATAACTCTCAGTACTAGATTCTGAACTTCTGTATTCTACCCTGAAGTTATTTATGATGGGTTCTGATTCCAAAGTACTAGCAGAGTTGTTGCAAGGTTAATGGCTCAAAACCTTAGTACTATAAAACATTTCAAAATCCATCAATGAGAATGCATTAGAATTGTCTCATCACCAAGTCTGAACAAAAATTTAGAAGTAGTCTTTGGAGAAAAAAAGAGAATGAACATTAAAATAAATTTAATAATAAAATAAGTTGACCTATCTTTTATTTACTATAGAAGTTCCTTAAGACTGTCAAACATAGTTAGTATGTTAGTTGTTAAAAGTGTTGGACTACAATTCCTCTCTTCTTTCTTGACAGCTTTATTTAGCCCAAATGATTTTGGTCAATTAACTGTGCCTCCATTTCATTATCTTTAGAAATAGAGATAATCAATAATTCTTTCTCTGATTATCTTACTGGATTATTATGATAAGCAAATGAAATAAGTAGAAGTTTATGCCTTTTGTTAATTAATCAAATCTTATATTAAAAATGTACTTATTATTAACAATGATGTTTATAAGACAGAGGTAGAGGAGAATGGAGGAAATACAAAGCATTTGGGAACAGAGACCAAGAATTGTGTGACAAGGATTGTTCATGGTATAGGATAAAATGTGTTTATTGTCCTTCTAATCCCACCCTGACATCTGTATGTGAATGGAATCATTTTAAAATGAAAACCAAGGGCATTTATTTCATTGGGTATCCAAGTCACAAAGAAAACTACAGAAAGATTTATGAAATGCATAAATGGATGGGCATGGTTTCATTCTTTATGCCTTTATAATGGTACTTGTGTTTTAAGCTAACTATGCAATAATATGTAACCTAATATTTAATCACAATTTAGTATTAAAAAGAATTCACATGTTTTATTTGATTCACATATAAACACATCAGGAGCTAAAATTTTTTGACAGTTAACTTATGATATTTAATTCCTTATGAAATTGAATTACTTCATTTGATATAGAAGTTGGGATGACCGGGTGGTTCATAACCAATAAGCCTCAAGTCTTTTTTTAACACTAATTACAACTGCTTCCTTATCTCCTATTTTAATTAGTGACTGCTCAAAACACCTTTTTTCTCTGAAAAAGTACAGATAATAAAAATAATTATCAAAATAATTTTAATAGTTACTGTAGTTTATATAGTTATACATAGATCTTATATATTATATAGATAAAATATTTTAATTGTTATCCAACACATATTAAGAGAGATGAATCTATTTCTGGCCCAAGTGCTACCTCTTTCTGTTATTTTGTAGAAACCTTCACCTAAGCCAAATAAATAGTGTGGAATATGAGTGGTTCCAGAAATTTTTTTATATTCTAGAACAAACCAACATGCAAAAGTGGAGACAATGATAAGGAAATTATACGTAGGCATATAGAGTTATTGGAGACACTTTGTTCTTGTCTCCCACAAAGGAAGTATTATATAAATATTAACTATTATCATCATCATTGTTATTAATTATTAGTTGGAAGAGGGACAAGCATAAACCAATGAATCACAAATTTAAGATATGGAAGGAAATGATAGGAGCTGGTATCTACTTGGTTCCTTATCTTTCAAATTCCATTTACAACTGGAGAAAGATACTTCAAAGGACTAAGACACAGCAAAATGGTTATCCAAATGCAAAGCTTCAAATAACAGATATCAAAGCTAATTTGAGCAATAATTTGAGCAGGCACATAATATGTCCTTAATAAATACTTTATTATTCATGTGATCATGAAAGCAAGAAAGTTTTTTATTAAAGACACATGCAAAAAGTCCAAATAGTTTGGCAGATTCTGAGAGATTCTATTTGAGAGTCCCTGGTTTTCACTGGGGATTACTTATTACTGAAGAGTTTAGAGTATTTTTCAGCATATAAATCTATATGTTTATATGTATATAACATATTGTCATATATGTATTGTAGTTATCTGTATCTATAGATGTATTAATGTATGTCTTGTGTGTATATATATTACACACACACACACACATATATATATACATATATATATATATATAATTATTCTTTTATCTCAGATAAGATTTGAAGACTTGAAAATCCTTGTCTAGTAGAGGTTATGATTTATGCTTTTATTTTGTTCCACTGCAGCATTCCACACTATGCTGAGGGACTCAGCAGGGAATCATGTCTTCTTTGGAAGATTGATTGGACATCCAGAAATGGAAAATATATTGTTTCACAACCACCCAAAGACTGCATCATCACATTTACATCTCATTTATAAACTAACCAGTTAATCAATGATTTCTTTTTACTATATCTATTTTTTTATAATGCAGGTAGCTCAAAATGAGGTATATTTTCTAATAAAACAGATTGGCATCTTCTCTGTTATTTATGTTTAGAGTGTTTAGGCACTTAGAAATTAAATAACTTGTCTGGGGTCACTTGTGAGGGTGGAAAAGGAAGGAAACAAACCCAGCTATTCATAATTCCATGGTCATCTATCTATCTACTACATTAGAGTGGTCAAATTAGTTTATCAACCAGATTAAAATGTAACCATGAAATGTTTAGTAAAATAAGCAAAAATATAATGGGATATATTCTGTCTCTCTCTCTCTCCATATATATATATATATATATATATATATATATATATATATATATATATATATATATATATAATACACACATACATATGTATATATTTATATACATATATATTTACATATCTTTATATGTATATAAATACATACATTGCCATAAATAAATATAAGCTTATATACATGTGCATAGACTTTCATGAGGAGAGTTAGTTGCCCCAATTATGCTTGGAATCAGAAAATCTCATCCTATTGATTTCAAATCAGGCCTCGGACACTTATTGTCTGTGAGATCCTAGACAAGTCATTTAACCTTGTTGCCTAAGTTTCCTCATGTGTAAAATGAAATAGAGAATTAAATGACAGATCAGTAATATTTTTTGCCAAGAAAATCTCAAATGGTGCCACAAAGAGTCAGATACAATTAAAATGACCAAACCACATATTTTTACAGATATATAAACAAACATTAGAAGAAATTATATATGCATATATAAACTCTAAATATTAATGTAATATGATATTTTCAAAAAATGAGAATGATGTTATTACTTTCAAACTACAGCCTAGATAAGCAACCAATAGAAAAGGGGAAAAATTGTCCATAATAAAATTAATCATTTTACTAACCTAAGAATAAGATAGCTATCATAAGGAAATTTTTTTTCCTTACTAAATGGACTAAAAGATTTGAAGAAAAAATAAAGTTTTCAGAGTAATTGTGGAGATGCAATTTTGTGAAAGGAAAACTTCTTAAAATTTTTGCCATTTTGAAAGTGCAATGATGTATCATCAACAGTAGCATAATTTATTTGCTTAGAAGTCATCAAATGAAGGAGGAACAGCTGCTTTACCTAGTTATAATGAAATTATAATTATTTTTTTTTAGGTTTTTGCAAGGCAAATGGGGTTAAGTGGCTTGCCCAAGGCCACACGGTTAAGTAGTTATTAAGTATCTGAGACCAATTTTGAACCCAGGTACTCCTGACTCCAAGGCCGGTGCTTTATCCACTATGCCACCTAGCTGCCAATGAAATTATAACTTATTCTGGTCACCCTGATCAATGGAAATCTCAGTCCTCTGTGAGCTAATATAATAATTATAAGCAACAAAATGGGAAATAATATCATAGAGGAGAATGTAGTAAGAAGTCACTTGAAAGCTGTGCCATAAATTCAAGAAGCTTAACAGTTATTTGTAGACTGTCTCATAAATTAGGGAAGCATAGGAACCCTGGCAACTGTTTCATAAATTAGCTAATACCACGAGATTATGCACTAAATTAGGGGAATTCAGCTACAGATTAATGTAATGACCTCTGGCTACTACTAACTGACCTTTACTTATAAACCTCAGATAAACTACAGATGGACCAACAAAACATCAGCAAAAGGCCATAATAATGAACCAATCCTAAGGATTTCTTGATAGCTTTGATACATATATGTTAATGAACTAAGTCTAAGGTAGCATGGATAAAAGTTAGTACAGTCCTTTCCACCAAAACCCTATAAAATAAGATCCCATAATTTTACCACCATAGCATCCTTCTACCTCCTAAAGGACCATGTTGCACAAATGCTTCCAACTCACATTCATGATTATATGCTCCTCTCTTTCTCCCTACTATTTTCCATACTGCTGCATTTCCATTCCACACCCCTATTTTGCTGTCTTCATAGGATCTGCTACTGTACCCCTTTCTCATTTCCACCTTTATTCTTTGTGCTTTAATAAAGTGCAAGTGACTCATCAATTCTGCTTCCTGTCATTGTGATCTCTCCTAGTGAGTAACTGAAAAGCCAAATGTCTACTTTTCTGTAACTCAATGGTTATAATCTCATTCCTTCAAGAATAAATTAGGTGCACCAGGACTGAGTTGTGACTGCAACTACTCTGAAAAAGCATGATACAATGAATTCATTGATAGGAAGCAAGAGTATCATAAGGACATAAGTCATTTCCCAATTGATAAATGGTCAAAGATCATGAACAGAGTTTTCAAATGAAGAAATTAAAACAAATATATAATAAACATAAAATCATATGAAAAATGTTCCAAATCATTATTGATTAGAGAAATGCAAATTAAAACAACAATGAGGTATCATCTCACACATATCAGATTGGCCAAGATGAGAAAAAAGGGGAAATGATCAATGTTGGAGAGGTTGTGGAAGGATTGGGACATTGATGTATTGCTGGTGGCATTGTGAATGGATCCAACCTTTCTAGAGAGCAATATGGAACTATGCCCAAAGAGCAATAAAACTATTCATACCTATTGACCCAGCAATTCCAGCTCTAGGTCTATATCCAGGGGAAAAGGGAAAAATCCTACATGTTCCAACATATTCATAAAAGCTCTTTGTGTAGTGGCAAGGAATTAGAAATTGAGGGGATGCCTATTAGTTAAGGAATAGTTAAGTTATGGTACATGAATACTCTGTAATACTATTGTACCATAAAACATGGAATGACTTCTGGGATATGTTGCTGAATGGAGTAGAACACATTAACAACAACAACAACATTGTGAGATGAACAACCTTGATGAAAGCAGCTCCTCTACTGCTGGGACAACTGTATTAGACTGACTATGGACTATATTATCCCCTTCCAGAGGAAGAAAAACAATACAAAGCAAAACACACACACACACACACACACACATATGTACAAAAACAACCTTTCTGAATCTTATGATCACTTAATTTATAAAAATTATCTCTTATATATCTCTTTTCCTTAATCACAATTCCTTAACTAGAAAATTACTAATCTTTGAACATGTTTATCAAAATATGTATGTACAATACTAACCTCATTGTTCATTGCTGAGGGGAGGGTGTGGGAAGGAAATGTCAAAGGTAATTTTGCACTTAAAATATATGTGTGCATATGGATGAAAATAAATAAATTAAAAACAATGCAACAAAAAAGAAAGCAAGATTATACAGTTAAATCTTGTGACCTACGAAGGTTACAAGGATTAAAATCCTCCACGAAGGAGGATTTTTTTCCTAATTTGGGTCACATCAAATCAATGTATCATTCTATAAATTAACAAGTGACCAGGGTGTTGCAGTGAATTTAATTAGATGACCTCTAAGATGGTATCCATTGTTTAATCTATAAGTCTTATAACTTTGTTGTTATACAAAGTGAGGAAAAAAGTTTAATATATAGCACTAAGGGCATCACATAAAGTAAATAGATGATGCCCATCTATTGGGGAATGACTAACCAAGTTATGATACATGAATTTTATGTAATATTATTGTTCAGTGTGAAACCATAAATGGTCAGACTCTAGAGAAGCATGCAATGAGTTACAGGATTTGATGCTGAGTGAAGGGAGCAGAACCAAGAGAACAACATTCACATTAACAACAGCATTGTGAGATGATCATCCTTGATGGGTGCAGCTCCTCTCAGCAGTTATTGTCTTTCAGAGGAAGAAAAACAACCTTTCAAAATCTGATGAACACTTTATAAAAAATATCTCTTATCTATCTCTTTCCCTGAATCCTAATTAATCATACCCAAAAAATTACTAATCTGTAAACATGTTTATCAACAATATGTATGTATGTATAATTTTAGCATGACTTTTTCCCATTGAGGGGAAGGGGGTGGGGAGGGAAGGTGGAAATAAATTTTTTAACTCAAAAATATGCCTATGCATATGGACGAATTTTGAACACCTTTCATAACATGTATGTTAAAAAATACAATATAAATTATTAAAAAGTAAATAGGCATATCATAAGAGAATATTTGGTAGGGAGGAACTATAATCATTTTGATTTGAAGAAACTTAAGCTTGATAAAAAAAGATAGATAAACTTGCTTCACAAGGAATTGAAAATGGAGATTAGGAGTTTAAACAAAATTTAGGAATCATGATTATAACGGGAGCAAAGGCAACTACATAGTCCTGTTGGCTGAAACCATGGTGAATGAGACTGTCAAAAGACAGAGTAGAAAGAAAAATGAGAAGACCAAGGACAGATCTTTTAAAGAATATTGCCTTAAGGGATAGCGAAAAGATCTAGGCAGTGAGTGAAAGAAACTATGAAAGAAGAATTGAAGAGACAAGAAGAAAATAGAATGATGGTAGTGCTACCTATGTCAAAGATAGGAGAGTTTTGTCAGCATCACCATAATCCATAAACTTTAGAAAATTTATTGGTGATAATTGAAAACTGGATCTGGAAATTAGGAGAGCATTGGTGACTTTTCAGGGAAATTTTCAATGCAGGCATCAATCAGGACAGGAACCAGATTACAAAGGGGCAAGGAAAGTTCATGACAAAGGAAAAGAGAAGTCAAGTTTACATAATTTTTGTCAATAATTTTGCAGAGGAATGAAGGGAAAAGATGAGAAGGTAGCTAATGGGTCCAAGGAACGTTGATTTGCTTTGTTTTGCTTTGTTTCTAAGATTTGGGCAAGTTCGTGGATAGAAGGAATGTAGCAAGTGGAGAAAGGACATAGAACTATTGTAGTAAATTATTGGAAATGATCGAAAAAGTTAATAAAAGAAGAAGAGGGAGAAAATAGGGTCAGTAAGGAATAGTCTTCCATTGAGATAGAAAAGGAGAAAGCGAGAGTATATAGTCATGCCAAGAATTTTAGAGTAGTGTAAATAGGGGAATAGAAGTCATTAACTATCACAGGAATTGGAAAAAAAAAAACTAGTTCCAGTCTAAGATTTAACTTTGATCGTCTATGGTCATAGGACTTTAGGGAAGTTACTTGACTGTTTTTATCTCGGTTTTCACATATGAAAAGTAGAAATAATTACACACACACACACACACACACACACACACACACACATACAGAGACACAACTCCTGCATGTTATTGCCATGATCTGTAGACCAAATATGATACAAATGTGAATCATAGTAGTAATAATAAAGAGATAAATGCTACAATCATTAGCTTAATAGTGATGAAAGTCTATGTTTCAATATCAGAGACTACGGTGGAAGGAGAGAATTTTAGCAAACATTTAGACTTGCTTATTCCCCCCCAAACCTGCATATCTGTCTGTTTCACGAATGAGAAAACTGAAGTCAATAGAGGGAAATCATTTGCCCCCAAATCAACCAGACAATATTAACTTTTCAAGGAAATTTATTCCCAGAAACTTTATGATACAACAGATTCACTAGAAAAGAGGAGCAGGAATATATGACTCTATCGCTCTTTTGAACTTTGTTATGGCTGCCTATAAGCCTGCAGTTATCTTGTGCTTCCACTGGATGGCAATCATATGCTATTAAGTCAAAACAAAAATTCAGCAACTCATAGCTGAAATATTTCAATAGAAATATCCAAAATTGGATTAATAATGATAAGAATAAATAAACTTAAGTAATTTTTGAATTTCAAAGTGGTTTACATATGGTATCTACTTTGATACAAACCTGTGCTTATCTAAATGATATAATGGATGGTATTCTGGATTTTGAGTAAGAAAGAACTGAGTGCAAATTTAGTATCAAAAGCTTGCTAGTTGTGTGATACTGGGCATGTTGCTTAATACATTAGCTTCAATATCTTTTTTAAAATGGGGATAACAATTTTTTCAGTAATACTGTGACCAAAAACAACTCTAAATGACATATGATGAAGAATGAATTGGTTAACAGAAAGAACTGATGGGGTTGGAATACAGACTGAAGCATATTTTTAATATTATTTTACTTTTCTTGAGGTTACTTGAGGAGTGATCTATGTTTTCTTTCATAACCTGACTATAATGGAAATATTTTGCATGAGTACCCATTAATAAACTATATCCAATTAATTGCTTTCTCATAAAGGGGGGGATGGGATCAGAGGAAGTAAAGGACAGAATTTGGAACTCAAAGTTTTAAAAAAATGATTTTATATGCAACTGAGGAAAAATAAAATACTAAATAAATAAATAATCATGAAGTGCTTTGCATAGTGCTGGCTTATATTATACACTCTATAACATTTGGTTATTATTATGTAGTTTATTATTATTATTATTATTGTTGTTGTTGTTGTTGTTGTTGTTGTTAGATGTGATCTGGAGCCCCTCATTCTCTAGATCAGGGAAATGAGAAATTAAGACATAAAGAAGTTACCTTACTTGGGTGAAGAGGAATTATAGAGAAAAGACTATCCCAGGAAATAATCTTGTTATGTAGCTATAATGGCTCAGAGCTTGAATGATGATCTTCCAAAGGAGACTGAAAATTAGCTCTAAGATATATATATATATATATATATATACACACATAGGAGAACCAAGAAGAAATACGGTAATGAAAACACAAAAAAGATAAAATGTAGAGAAGGAAAGGGTAATCAAGTGTCAAAAACTGTAAGAAAATCAAGAACAAAGCCTGAGAAAAGGCAATTTAATTCAGTGCTTAGAATCATGGTAACTGTAAAGAAAAAGTTTCAGTTGAGTGATAGGATTTGAATTCAGATGCAAAATAATGAAAGCATGTAGGAAGTAAGAGGTGAATCAAATGAGCATAGAAAATTTCTCCTCCAATTTTGACATGATCTGCTTCTTATCCTAAGTATTCTTTGTTGAATCTCTAATCAGATATTTTCCTCAAAATTTGAGTATTACCCCAAAACTCTGTCCTAGGTCCTTTTCTCTTTTTTTCCTATTCTATTTCTCTGGGTGATTTCATCAGTTTCTAATAATTCATTTTCCATCTCCATGCAGATGATTTTCTGATCTCTTAGTCCAGTTCTACACTCTCTCCTGTTTGTCTTTCATTTTTGAAAAAGGCCTGATGAAATCTTAAGGGTGATATCTTAACTATTGGTTGAATTGAATTTAAGTGAGCTGACAGAGTTGCAGAGTCATCATTTTCATTCTGTCTTCCAGAATAATCAGAGTCTGTGGCAAGAAAAAAGTCAAAATGTCTGGTGATGAGTCAGGATACAGTAAATGACCTTGGTGTTTTTTTAATATCTGACCAGGCTCTAAGTACTCCATAATATCTGCATCAGCCTTCTTCAAGGCAATTGGAGCAAATTTTTTTTTCTCACCTTCCCATTTTGCCATAAGGAAAAGTCTTCACATACTTGATGCATACACCCATCCTCTTTCTCAGTGATAGGTTTGAGACTTGTGGTTTCCTTCAACCTTTTCTAACCTATCTTCTGATATTGCTTTACTCAAGTGTGACATTACACATGCTACAGTTTCTTGCAATCATGGGTGAGAGTTGAGTACATAGAAAACCCTGAAAAACATTCACCAAGTCTTCGCACTAGAGGTATTAGTTCAGTTTGAATAAACCATACACACCTGCATTTAGCATATAAAACCCTTTTTCTTAGAATCTGGATCAGCCCTATCTTTTTAGATTTTCATCTAGGTGGTTCAGTGGATAGTACATTGACTTTGGAGTTAGAAGGACAGGAGATTGAATCCAGTCATAGATATTTGACACTTACTACCTGTGTGATCTTGGCCAAATCACATAACCCCAACTGCCTTGCAACCAGGACCATCTCTAGTTGTCCTGATTCTTATCTGGTCACTGAACCCAGATGGCTCTAGAGGAGAAAGTGAGACTGGTGACTTAGCCAAGCACCCCTTCACTCAAATCCAGTTCATGCACTCTTCATGGCATCACTTAAATGATGTCACGGACGTCTTCAAGAACAAAGGACAGGGATCACATGACATTCTTTACTATCTTTATGCTTCATGTAGGCTATCAAACATACCCTAGAATAGACTTTCTCTTCATCTCAGTTCCTATTCAGATGTTGACACTGATCATAATGATGATCATGGTTGACCAACAGAGAAAAACAATTTTACTAAACAATTATTTTGTGCCAAGCACTTTGATAATCATTATAGCTAAAAATATAATCAAGAAACACAGATCCTGCCCAAGAGAAGATTATTAGAAGACAATAATTAGAAGACAATACATGGTATGGGGTTATAGTGAAGAAGTTACAAAGAGTCTTAGTTTAGCAATTGTGATATGACAAGTGAGAAGAGCTGGTTCTGGGGAAGGTTAAGGTGAACACATCTTAAACCAGTCTATGTTCAGGGCAGTGTCTAGGGTTACCAACTCTTTGTTGAACCATCTTATAAGGTCTAGAAAGTAATGTAGTTTATATCAGTAGTGGTAGTTCTCACAGAAATTAAATCAGGAATCTTAAAAATAATGAAATATGACACTTTACCAGAGCAGCATTTGATTTTGGATCTTCATTTTATTATTTAATAAAGAATACTTGCATTGGGAGAGAAAATATAGAAAGCCTTGGTTCTATAAATCAGGGCACTGGGTATTTGTGTAACTATGTGTAATTTTGTGAAAATTATTTTATCCCTTTGATTCCCATTTTTTCTCTGTAAAACTATATTCTTGTCCTAGTTTAAATATTTTCTTAAACCAAATAGTATCATACAATGATTCTGTTACTATGAAAGAATTAAACATGATAAAATAATTTGGTGCTGTCAGAGTACTTTTTTAAGTATGCACATTCATTCCCTAAGTTGGTCTATAAACTTCAAACTTGTTGTTATTGTTATTTAAATCAACAGCACTAAGTTCCAACTTAGCAAAGTATGGGATAAATTATGGGGATTCAAATACTAGAACAATTTAATGCTTGCTCTACAGGATTTTATTTAGCATGTGTTGGGGGAGGGGAACTATATCAATAAATATGATGAGATTTTCAACTTGAAATATAATATGTACTGCTGTAGTTTTCCAATCATATAATATGCATTCTGGTTATCCTCCTAATATCTCCATATTCACCATTCAGCCCCTTTATACAACCTCTTGCCAAGCTTTGTTACATTGACAACATCTCTCATGAATGTCCGCCTTCTCACATTTGACATTGCTATCACATTGGTTCAGGCTTTCAGTACCTCATTCTTAGATTATTACAAAAACTTTTGGTTGTTTTTCACTTTTTCAGGCTCTTCTCACTCCAATTCATCCTTCACTAAGTCGTCAAACCTATATTTCTAAAATTGAAGTCATGCTTCTAACTTATCCAATAAGCTCTCTACTACCATTAGTATCAACTATAAAATACTTTTTAAGTTCTTTACAATTAAATTATTTTGTTTGATTTTTTCAATATAACTTTTCCATGTTAAGTCTGCTCAATATACTGTAAGCTTCATGAGATCAGGAATATTATATATGTGGGTATAATGGAATACATTAGAATTTTTTATCTTTATATCAAAACATTTCTCTACTACCAATTCAAGTCTGCATTTTTTGCCAGAATATGTTTTACTTTTATCAAATGGAAAAAGGCTAACATATGGATATGTAAATATATAAAATTAAAGAAACTTCTCCTCTTTATTATATGGAAAGATTCATATTTCCCCAGAAAGAGAACTCAGTCTCTAAGCAAATTAAAGTAAAATTTGAAGGGATATGATAAGAAAAATAAATAACTTGTTCCTTTGGGGAACAAATAGGTCCAGGATAAGAAAATTAGATATCCAACAACTAATAAACTAATGCAATCTAATGATAGGAATCTAGAAGGAGATCAAAAAACACCGTTAAAATGGAATATGAGAAAGTCACATAAAATTTCTAGCAGAATGACAAAGCAACATTTTAATCCTATGTAATTATCTTGACATGAATTATATCAGCAATATCAAAAGTAAGGGGAAATTAAAAAGGCTACAGGAAACATATTTGGGTTGTTTTTTTTCCCCTTGGGGAAAGTATGAAGGACCATTTTAAATTGAAAGGACTTTACAGAATAATGGGAAAATAAAAACACTTGAAAGAAAGCCAGAAAAAGAGAAATATATTTTGGGATAGAAAGGAAAACTTCAATATGCTGAATATAATTCTGACCTTTTCCTAAGCAAAATGGACACATCGAAAGCTGAATTACCAATACCAGAGTATTACCAATTTAAAGTTAACAGCAAGCTAATAAAAGTCCTTAAAAAAAGCCCTTACCAAATTGCTTCAATATAGTGGAAAATATTTTATTTTAGATATTATGTATAAAGGATTTGTAAAAGAGAATTGATATGCAATAATTATAGAACTACATTCAATTTCAATATTGACTTAATCATGCAATTCCTCTTTTTTGAGCATAACCATGCTCCAGCTTCCTCTCTTTTGGTTTATGCTGCTTAGCTAATAACTTTAATAGATGGTTAGACATAGTATAAAAGTAGTTAAATAAAGTATAATAGGAGAACCTATCAAAAAAGAAAGAGGTGACCATGTAAATATAATCTCTGTGATAATCTAAGTGATAAGTGATCAGACTTCTCTCCCAGTCTAATACCACCTTGGAAGCATCAAAATCATTCAGATCTCCAGAACTAGCTCTGAAAATAGCAGTATAAAACATCCTGATAGTCTCTCACTACCCCAAGGTTAGTAGAGTCCAACTTTAACATAAAGCTAAAAATGAAGAAATTGACTGGGAATATGAACAAAGACACACACACACACACACACACACACAAACATACACAGCAGCAGCAACAACAACAAAACAATAACTCAACCATTAAGTTACTGAAGCAGCAGAGAAAACCAAACAAACTTAAAAGACAATGGCTGGGGGCTGCTAGGTGGTGCAGTGGATACAGCACTGGCCTTGGAGTCAGGAGTACCCGAGTTCAAATCTGGCCTCAGACACTTAATAATGACCTAGCTGTGTGGCCTTGGGCAAGCTACTTAACCCCATTGCCTTGCAAAAACCTAAAAGTAAAAAGACAATGGTTGGTCAGTTGTACTTCATTATTGAAGGAGATCAAAGTCACATCACAATTTTAGAGACAAGTTACAGTGTGTTTGTCAAATTAAGAATACTCTACCACAGGTCAGGCACAAATAGTCCATGTAAACATCAGGTGTCATTATACTTAATTTATGTATCTCATATTTCTTTTGAACTATTTCCATTCTGCCTTGTTCAGAGAGCCCAGCACCCTCACTGATGAGGGCATGCCATGCTGGGTGGTTCTGTGCCAGTATCTCCCATGCTGCATAATCACATTCAGAGATTTAAAGAGACCTCGAGAGTGTCCTTTTATCACTCTTTCTGATCCCTCTGTGACAGTTTGTCCTGTTTCAATTCTGTATAAAACTCTTTTTGACAAGCATACCTTTGGAAATTGAATAATGTGGTCAACCTATCTTAGTTGTGCTCTATGTATTAATGTTTGAATGTGAAAGGATCTCAGTGTCTGGAGTCTTATTCTGCCAGGTGATCTTCAGAATCTTCCTAGGACAATTTTTTTAATTTTTTTTAAACAAGGCAATGGGGGTTAAGTGAATTGCCTAAGGTCACAAATCTAGGCAATAATTAAGTGTCTGAGGCCAGACTTAACTCCGGTCCTCCTGACTCCAGGGTTGGTGCTCTCTCTGCTATGCCATCTAGCCACTCCCCCAAAACAATTTAAATGGAAGTGATTCAATTTCCTGGCATGACACTGGCAGACTGTCCAGTTTTACAAATATGCAACTAAAAGGTCAGCATCATGGCTCTGTAAACCATCAGATTGGTGCTCCATCTAACACCTCTTCTCTTCCACATTTTAATTCAGAACTTCCCAGGCACTGAGCTCTGGCAATGTGTGTATCAACCACAATATCAATGTGAACTTCTCTGGAAAGTATACTGCCAAGGTAAGTGAACTTATCCACAATATCTAAAATGTTTCCTTTGGCTATGACCAATAGTTACACAAACGTATGATATGGTGCTGGCTGTGGAATTACCTGTATTTTCTTGGTGCTGATTGTCAAACTAAAATTAGCACAAACTGAAGAGAATAGATTCATACATTTTTGTAGCTCAGCTTCAAAGTTTACATTGAGTGCACAATCATCTGCAAACAGAAAATTATGCACCAATACTCTCTGTACATTGTGGAAACATAGCCTTTGCATGCTGAAAAATCTCCCATCATTGTAGTTGCTAACCTTGATGCCATGTTCATCCTCAGTAAAGGTGCTTGATAACAGTCATTTCTGAAAACAGTCACAAAGCAAAAACTCAAAGGAAAAATGATATTTGGAATCAATGCCAGTAAGAATTCCTTCAAGTGTTAAAGAAAGAGAAAGAGTGGTAGAAGAAAAATGGAAAAAGAACTGAAAGTGATATATGACAATTTTGAAAAGAGAATTAGCAACTTGGTGAAAGAGGCTTGCATACACACACATACACATACAAACACAGAAGAAAATAATACCATAAAAAGCAGAATTGACCAAATGATAAACAAGGCTGAAAATTCACTGAAGAAAAGAATTCCTTTTGAAATTAAAATTCAAGTAGAAGCTAAGGATTCCATGAAACACCAAAAAACACTAAACAAAATCAAAAGGATTAAAAATTTAATAAGATGCAAATATCTCATGAGAAAAACAACTGACCTGAAAAATAAACTAGAGAGATAATTTATGAATTATTTGAATACCTAAAGCCATGATCAAAATAGAGCCTTGACATCATATTTCAGGAAAGAATAAAGTAAAATTGTCCTAATATCTTGGATCTAAATAACAAAATGAAAATTTATAAATTCCATCAATCACCAATTGAAAGAAATCTCAGAATGAAAACTCCCTCGACTGCTATAGCCAAATTACAGAGCAGACAAAGTAAGAAAAAATATCAGAAACAATTCAACTAACTTGGAATCATAGGAAAGATTTAGCAGCTCCAAAATTAGAGAAACAAAAACTTGTAACATAATGTTCTGGAAAGCAATGGAGATGGAATTAAAGCCAAGAATAATGTATCGAGCAAAACTGAGTATACAGCAGGAAAGAGATGGGATATTTGCAAGCATTTGTGATGGGAAAAAGCACCAAATAGAAAAGTGACATACAAAAAGATTTGAGAGGCATAAAAATATAAGCATGGGAACAACTAGGTGGCACAGTGGATAGAACACCAGCCCTGGACTCAGGAGGACCTGAGTTCAAATTCAGTCTCAGACACTTAATAATTACCTAACTGTGTGACCTTGGGCAAGTCACTTTACTCTATTTGCCTTGCAAAAACCTAAAAAACATTAAGCATGAGAGAATATATATTCATATATGAATATACATATGCACATATACACAGTTATATGTTTATGCATATGTACATCTATAAATATATACACTTATGTGTGTGTGTAAACTAGTTATATTCTGTCAACTTGAAATAAAGTTCCCAAAGTAACAAATATAAGTGCTTTTATATAAGCAACAGAATTGCAATTTGGGACATCATGCAGCACTGAAGTACTGAAATGCATATGAAAATTAGAAAGGTCAAGGTTTAAATTTACTTCAACAAGGTGGAATGTCCAAGAGGAGAAACAACAAGGAGGAATGTTTTAGAAATTTAAGCTGCTTTTCCATGTATGTGTAGGAGATTTAGGCAGTGGTGATATCTGGTAAGAACAACAGGTTTCAGGCGCAGTGATGGAAAGTTCAGGAAACAACTGACTAGTATGAGGACATAAAAAACCCAAAATCAAATTCAGAAAAGCAGAAGATTTAAATGCATCCTTTGCAGATCATGAAACAATAAAAATTATATATTATAAAGGATCATGCAAATATGACTATAACAATTGGAAAGTAAACAACATAGTTTTTTTTTATTTTATTTATTATAAGGCAATGGAGTTAAGTGAATTGTCCAAGGTCATACAGCTAGGCATTTATTAAATGTCTTAGGTAACATTTAAACTCAGTTTTTCCTGACTTCAGGGCTCATGCTCTATCCACTCTGCCACCTAGTTGCCCCCTAAATAACCTAATTTTAAAGAATGATTATATAAAAAAATAAATTATAGAAATAATAAAAAATTTCATCCAAGACAATGAAAATCATACCCAAGCATATAGGATGAGGCCAAAGCAGTCATTAGGGAAAACTTCATATATCTAAATGCTTATATTAATAAAATGGAGAAAGATGTGATCAATGAGTTAGGAATGCAATGAAAAAAAGCAAGAACAAGAACAAAATATAAATCCTTGACTAAATATCAAATTATAAATTCTGAAAATCAAAGGAAAGATTAATAAAATTGAAAGAAATAAAATTATTAAATTAATAAATAAAACCCAGAGTTGGTTTTATAGAAACATCAAAAAATGGATAAACCTTTGGTTGCTATGATTAAAAACAAAGGATGAACACCAAATTAACAGTATCAAAACTGAAAAGGAAAAATTTACCACCGGTATGGAGGAAATTAAAGCTAACATTCAGAGCTGTTTCACCCAACTATATGCCAGGAAATATGGCAATCTAAATGAAATGGATAAATAATTTTCAAAAATAAATGAGTCCAGATTGACAGAAGAGGAAATAAAATAGTTAAATCTCATTTTTGAAAAAGAAATTGAACAAGCTACAATGAAGGAAAAATTTCCATGCTCATATGGATTCACAAGTGAATTCTATTAAATATTTAAAGAACAATTGACATTAATTCATTATAAACTTTTAATTAAATAGGTGAAGAAAGAGTTCTACAAAATTCCTTCTATGACACAATATGGTGCTGATAAGCTAAATCGGAAGAGTCAAAACACAGAAAGAAAATTATAGATCAATTTCCCTAATGAAAATTGATGCAAAATTTTTTTAATTAAGAGATTAAAGCAGGGGTGGCTAGGTGGCATAGTGGATAAAGCACCAGCCTTGGACTCAGGAGTAGCTGGGTTCAAATCCAGTCTCAGACATTTAATAATTACCTACCTGTGTGGCCATGGGCAAGCCACTTAACCCCATTTGCCTTGCCAAAAAAAAATAAACCTAAAAAGAGATTAAAGCAAAGCATGACAGCTAATTCTCTATGATCAGGTCAGAATTAATGCAAGAATGGCAAGGTTGGTTCAATATTAGGAAAAGAGTATAATTTATGGTATCAATAACAAAACAAGCAGAAAACATTGATTACCTCAACAGATGCTTAAAACACTTCTGATAATACAGCATTCATTACTAGTAAAAATACTACAGAGCATCGGAATAAATGAAATTTTCCTTAAAATGATAAGGGATGTCTGATTTAAAACCATCAGCAAGCTTTATATGTAATGGAGACAAAGTAGAGTCATTCCCAATTAAGAACACGAATAAATCAAGGACACTCATTATCACCATTATTATTCACTGTTGTATTGGAAATGTTAGCTTTGGAAATAAGAAAAGAAAAAGAACTTGAAGGAATTAGAATAGGCAATGAGGAAGAAAATGCTTACTCTTTGCAGAGTATATGATGGTATAATTAGAGAATCCTAGAAAATCATCTAAAAAGGTATTTGAAACTATTAGCAACTTTACCAAAGTGGCAGAATATAAAATAAGTTCACATAAGCCATCAACATTTCTATATATTACCAACAAAGCACAACAGAAAGAGTTAGAAAGAAAAATTCCATTTAAAGTTAACTGTAGGGCAAAGTTGCTGGTGAGGTTGGTGGCGAAGCAGAAGCTGGCACCTGCCTGTGCTGCCCAGTGGGGTGTTTTCTCTCCATCCTGCTCTGAAAGATTTTCCAACCAGCTACTATGTCAGAGGACAGTTATGTTTCCCTTTCCTCTTATGATAAGACTTCAGGATCAAAACTTGCCCGAAAAGCCAAAGCAGCGCCATTTCTCCCAATCTGACTCGCAGGCTTTGCAGCTATTGTTGCATATGGATTACACAGACTGAAGAGCAGAGGGAATACTAAAATGTCTGTCCACCTGATTCACATGCGTGTGGGAGCCCAAGGCTTTGTAGTAAGAGCAATGACTGTTGGTATGCTGTACTACATGTACCAGGAATATTGGGCAAAACTCAAACCTTAAGAGGAAACATGCTGTCTTCGTGCTGATGATGTTTTACAGAGCTAGATAACTCACATTGAGGTTATGGTTTAAAATAAATCATCTAGAGGTACACAGTTCTAAAAAGCAGTACATATCAGACATAATCATGATATTTAAGATTGGATTTTTTTAAGGAAGCTTT